>NW_008355789.1:3908756-4057825 GCF_000622305.1 Nannospalax galili
TATTGGTTCCCCAGCTGTCTGGGTCCCCGAGACTAGGAATGGCGCAGGGCCCAAACTAGGAGTATAGAACGGCGGGGGAGGGGATGGAAGGGTGAATGTGGCTTAGGGAGTCCCGGCGCGGAGAGCTGCGCTATAGACTTACCCCAAGAGGTCTGAGGATAGTAGTGCAGGCTAGGAGCTAATTTAATTTTTTTAAAGAAAACAGAGAAGAAACACTTCCAAACCCATTCATAAAATAAATAAATGTGATTTTTAAAACTTTTTAAAGAAAACAGAAACACCTCCAAACTCATTGTATGGTTTCAGAACAAGCATAATACCCAAACCCTACAAATCTAGGCATTAGATATTTCAGATCAATATTTCTATGAATACAAATCTAAAACCTGTAAACAGTAAGTAGTATACAAAAATATATTATGACTAGGGAGGGAGGAAGGAGGGAAGCTGAATGGGGAAAAAAAGAGTGGAGATGAATGAATCTCAGGGGCCTAGGAAACCTAGAGGGGAAAGTGATGCCCTAGAAACCCTATGAGAAATGCACATAGAGTGTCTGACCAGTAATGCATATGTATACCTGGGAGCTGCTTGGCAAGGAACGCAGTGCCAGACAGAAGAGACCTCCCTTAGAGTGATAAGCATGCTGTACAGCACTCATCAAAGAAGCTTCTTTTTGCAATAGATGGAGGCTCCTGCAGAGTTGCACACCTGGTCAGGCATAGAGAACATACACCTGGGAGATGCCCAGTACTAGGTGACGCATCTGCAGTCAAATCTCTACAACTAAGGCTCATGGAACATAGCGGAATAATGGGTAGAGAGAGGGCTAATGCACCCCTCAACTCTCACCGGTGAGGCTTCCATGTACTTCGGAGTGTGATACACACAGAAGGCCACGACTGGCCAAGTTTTGGACAATAAGAGACTTTAGAGTATAAGCTGGGACTCCTATATGGAACCTCACCCACCCACGGCTCAGAGAGTATTGTGGAAGAGGAGGCAGGAAGATTGTAAGAGCCAGGGCTGGTTCATGAACACAGGAAGGTGGAGGCCTCCAGGCCACTGAAGGCTTGCTCATGTGGTGGCATCAAGCATGGGACCCATGTCAGCTCAATTAAACAAGGGCCCAAAGGGGAGGTGAGAAATAGGTGGTGGGTCAGCACTAGATTCAGAACTATTTGAGATTGATTGCTGCTGGATGAGGGAGAGTATGACTTACATATGACCACTGGATGGGCTGACTAGACTCCAGTAGATGCATTTACACTGATGGACATTTGGGTACAAACATCTGAATGAATAGGACTCAACATGTATGGCAGAGTGCATAGGGTTCGGTGGGGGGGATAGGGAGAGGCATGGATGGGGGAGAAGATCTGGATTTTAGTGGGAAATGTATGAAATTTTAAAAGCTCAATTAAAAAAAAGAAAGAAAGAAATACTGCAGGATGCTTCTGAGAAGTGAATGAATAAAGACATTTTCAGAGTGAAAAATAAAAAATTTTACATATATATATATATAGAGAGAGAGAGAGAGAGAGAGGACGAGATATTTGAGTTTGTCTGCTTTGTGTTGCTGTGACAGACTACCCAAGGCTAGGTACTTTATAAAACCTAAACGTTCTATTTGGCTTACAATTCTGGGGTCTTGAGGGTAAAATAGCATAACACTAGAGTCCTACCACTGGCTATGTCCCAACGGGCTGGAGAAGCATTTAACTGTACAGAAGGACCCAAGTGCATGTGTTGGTCTGGCTGTGTAACAAGCAGTTTTCATGATACTTGTAGCAGCCCCATGAGAGGCAAGATTCCAACCACACAGCAGTAACCCATTCATGAGGGTGGCCCCCATGGTCTATCTTCCCCTAGGCTCTACCTCCACAACCACCACCCAGGACAGCCATACTTGGAGCCCAACACGTGAACCTTTTGGAAAATAAGGCTTATTCAAGCCATAGCAAACATGACCAAATAGACTGTATCTTAAAGATGCAAGGTTGGCGGGTCTTAAAGGGAAGCACTCTAAATAGGCTGACTAGACCTCAGTAGATGAACTTGTACTGAGGGACATCTGGGACACTAACTTGACATGATAGGCTTTAATACAGATGACAGAATGTATGAATTTAAGGGTAAGCTATGGAGGGGGCCAGTGGGGAAGGAGGTATAAAGTTGACTAAGATGTTCTGTATGAAATATACAAAAATTCAATAAAAAATTCTTTAAAATGCAAGGTTGGCTTAACTTTTGGAAAAAAACAGTGTAACTATATTAACAGAGAGGGAAAAAAACAGGAAAAAGCATATGATCACTTTACTAAATTCAGAAAATTTATTTCACAATTATTCCTCATCTAATCATGATTGAACATACACACACACACCCCTCAGCAATCAAGAGTTTCTTGATCTCTGGGTTATTATAGGCCTTCTGGAAAATGGACACCAGGACAGAACTAGACTTGCAAAAACTTTATTAAGAACAATGCTTCTGAAAAAGAAAAAGAATGAAAGAAGGTCTGGGGGCCGCTGAGCTGAACAGATCTGAGCCAGGAAACTAGAAAGGGCAGTTGATGTGGAACATCTGAACCCACAGTGCAGGCTTTCATTGTCAGCGCTGGTACATAGGGAATCCCATACCACAGTGGCCCATCAGAGCATCCATGACAGTGAGCACCACCTGGGACTCTGTGGGAAGGGCGGCCTTGGCTCAGACGGTAATGGATTTGGAAATGAAGTCACTGTCATGGTTGGGCTCCCCAGAGCTGGAAATCAGAAAGCGACCTTTGCAAAACCACCACGTTCTGTTAAAGGGTAGCCATGAAAAATTCATAGTTAATGGTGAAATGTGAAGCATTGCTCCAGTAAGATCAGAAATAAGTAAAGGAGGCCAGCACTTTCTACCTCTGCTCTACAATGTATCAAAGGCCCTAGCCTATGCAGTAAGGACAGAAAAGGGTATAGAATACACAGGAGGGTGCCTGAGAGATGGCTCAGCACTGAATAGCACTTGCTGCTCTTCCAGAAGACCTGAGTTCAGTTTCAAGGACTGATGTTGAGTGGCTCACAACCATCTGTAACTCCAGTGCCAGGAGATCGGATGCCATCTGGCCTCCTTGGGCACCTGCACTCACGTGACACACACTCAAACAGACACGGACACAGACACAAACAAAATAAATCTTGGCAGTAGCTTACCAAGCCACAGCCATGAAGCTTTGTACATCTGCCTCTCATTTTCTTCTTAAGCATGTTTTCCCTAACACTGTGGGCTTCTCCAACATTTTAGATTCTCTTACTCGCTAAAGCTCTCCTCCCCTCCATGTGGCCACTAGTCCACCCTGTGTCTGACCTCCATACCTTCTCTCCTCCATTCTCCTCAGGGCAGCTGGAGAGATTCGCAGCGTGCCTGCCCTGGGGGCTTTTCTTTTAAACTCTAATAAAGTTTATCAAGCTTCAAAAAGACAAAGAAATAATTCTTTGAAAAGATTAGTGAGGAAGATGTAAATAATTGTGCATGTGGAGTATCAACCCACATCTACCAACTAGAAAGAGAAATTACCCAAACTTCAGGTTCATATATTTTAAAAATTGCATTTCTGTACAATAGCCGTAAACAACTAGAAGGTACATTGCAAGAAAATGTCATTTGTAAGAATGCCAAAACTAGGAAATATCTAGAGATAGATTTAACAAAATACAGGTACACTTTCTACAATGAAACTGAACAATATCTTTCTGCTTTTAAAATGCTTAGTCTCCACTGTCAGTGTGACTGGATTTGGAGAAATCTAGGAGCCTCACCTCTGGGTGTGGCTGTGAGGGCGTTTCCAGAGAATTTTTACTGAGGAGGGAAGACCCACTCTAATTGTGGATGGCACCATCCAATGTGCTGAAGTCCCAGGCTGAACAAAAAGGACAGAGAAGAGAGCCAGGTACACACTGACGTTCTGCTTTCCTGGTCGTCACCACAAACCAAGCCTCTTCCAAGGCCATGTTATCCCTCCATGATGGACCGCATTCCTCTGTCCTGTGAGCTGAACAAAACTTTATTCCTTTTAGTTTCTTTTGTCAGCTACTGAGTCACAGTGACAAGAAGAGTAATACAGATATTAAATAAGATTTAAATAGGGGGCATACCAGCCCTTGTACTGGAGGACTGAGGATTGTGAAGACGCCAATCCCTTCAAAATTGATCCAGATATCCAATTCAACCCTAGTTTGAGCTTAGTGTGTCCACCACAAATCCATATATTGAAGCCCTAATGCCTGATACCTCAGAGAGTGACTGTACCTGTGAATATCATCTTTAAAGAGGTGACTCAGACAAAGTAAGTCACCTAATCCAATCTTACCAGTGTCTTAATAGGGTAAAATAATTAAACACATAGACACCAGGGATGTGCATTATAGGAAAAGACTACAGAGAGTACAGTGATAATGTGGCCAGCCACAAACCTCCGGGGAGCAGGCTTAGGAGACACTCAGCCTGCCCACACTTGAATCTTTCTTTAACTTCTAGAAGTGTGAAAAATAAAATTATATTTAAATATATATAAATATATATTTAAGCTAGTCTGCAGTATTTTGTTATAGCTTCCTAGCAAAGCAATACAAATCCCAATCAAAATGTTAGAAGTTGACAGCCCATATTCTAAAATTAAAAGGGAAAGGCATAAAGCTGTGTGTTTTACACAACAGGAAAAAGACAGTCTCTTCAAACTGGTATCCACATATAGAAAAATGAAGTCAGATTCATGTTTGCTCTTTTTAAAAAAATTTGATACAGGGGTCTCAAACTATGTAGCTGAGGATGACCTTGATCATCCTGCCTCTGCCTCCTGAGTGCTAGGATTACAGCCATGAATCACCACATCAGTTTATATGGAACTGGGGTAGAACCCAGGACTTCCTGCATACTAAGCAAACACTCTACCAACTGAACTACCTCTCCAGCCACATAATCAGATGTACTTCAAAGCATACACAACAATAAACTTAAAATGGATGAAAGATATAAACAAAAGCTGAAATCACAAAAGTACTAAAAGAAAACAGAGGAAAGCTACAAGCCGTTGGTTTGGGCAATTTGATTTTTTTAACGCACAGGCAACAGAGTGAAAATAGATAAATGGGAAGGCATCAGTCTGAAAAACTTTGACACACCAAAAGAGACAATAAACAGACAGAGTGCAAAGACCACTTGCACAATGAGGAAAACTACTGGTATCTGTTCAGCGGTTAATATTCCAGACACGTGAGGGACCCAAACAACACAACAAACATACAAGGCATCTAAGAAGACGTTTACTGCAAAAAGTAAGCAAAGGATCACAAGCACTGGGGTCAGAGAGATGGCTCGGCAGGCACAGGTGCTTGCTACCAAGGCTGATGACCTGAATTCAATCCCCAGGACCCACATAGTGCAAGGAGAGAACTGACTCCTACAAATTGTCCTCTAAGCTCCACACATGGCACACACATACCACCCCCCACACATACACTTATAAATAAATATAATAAAAAATCACAAGTACTGGAAATAATATCGAATTTTTAAATTTTGCAGCTCTGCTTTGTAAAATTCTTTCCAAACAAATTTGGAAAATTACAAGAAATAAATAATTTTCTAGAAAACCACAACTTGTTAAATATAAAATATAAAATACCACAGAAAAGATAGTGGAAATAGGAAAAACTTTCTGACAAAAAAAAAATGTACCATTCTCAGAGTCTTTCTTGGAAAAATTCTATTTATATTGTCTTCTCTACAATGAGTATAACATCAATCACAACTAAAATTATAACAATAAGAGGAAACTACAGATCAGGCTCACAAGTATCATTAGAAGTATTAAATAATTAGGAGGATAACGACTATCTGTAACTACAGTCCTGGGGGATCTGATACCCTCTCTGGCCTCTGCGGGCATTGCACACACATGGTGCACTTACCTACATGCAGTCAACACACTCATACACATAAAATAAAAATAAATAAAAGTTTTTTTAAAAAGAAAATTAATCATGATCATATAGTTTATTCCAAAATTGGAAGTGAGTAAATATTCTAAAATTCATTAACATTATCCATCATAGTTATAGAGTTATATAAATATGTACATTATGTAAATATGTAAGTATAGACACAAACATCTATATAAATTCACAGCTCACAGCTAGAAATTCCAACAGGCTCAACAGAAAAGTGTCACAAACAAAAGAAGTTAGTAAAGCATATTATTAAAGGAATACATCGGGCTGGAGAGATGGCTCAGCAGTTAAAAGCAGTGGCTGCTCTTGCAGAGGACTCAGGTTCAATTCTCAGCACCCACATGACAGCTAACAACTGTCTGTAACTCCAGCTCCAGGGGATCTGATGCCCATTTCTGAGCTCTGCGGACACTGTATTGTGACGTGGGTGCACCTACTTACATACAAGCAACACACTCATACACATAAAGTAAAAATAATAAAATATTTAAAGCAATATGCAAAAATCAAGAGTCTCCATATACACAGACAAAAACCAATGTATCTGAAATGAAAAGACCCTATTTTTGAAAGTCAAATAAAATGAAATACATGAGCTTTGTTAAAAAGCAGATCCAAAACCCTGTAAGATGAAAAAGTAGAAAACTCACAAAGATAAACTCACATAAGTAAAAGGACATACCATATTCTTGAATAGAAAGACTCATAAGTTACAACTTCAAAATTCAAAATAAGTATGTGTATGTATGTTAGAAAGCTCTACAGTAGCTGGTCTCCATATGGCTTTGTCAAAGGTCTTCAGTGTTAGCTACCCCTCCCTTACTCCTCCTGCCCTGACCTCCACCCTATTTAACCTTTCTTGTTCTATTTTCCCTTTCCTTCTTCACACCACCTACATTCTACCCCTCCTTCCCATACAGTCCCTACCCCCAATGACACCATTCTAGTTTCCCATCTTCTATGGTTACTCCAGTTTAAACATACCTTTTTTGCTGGCCATGACAGAGCTTTTACACAAATAACCTCACAGCAGCTGCCTCTATATGCACAAAACTTGCACAAGATCGAGCCAATCAAAATCCCAGCATGGATGGGGGAGGGGCTCATCAAGTCCCACCCTTAGTTGGGGATTATTGGCAATTGATGGATGCTGGGAGAGAGAGTCAGTTTTATTTAAGGATGTGGCCCCTGAGAGACTGCCCATGCCCAGTAGATGGGTCTATACCCAGGTACTGCAGACAGCACTAAGCACATCAGTGGGTTTAAAAACAGAGCACATGACATAGTTGAGAGGGAAAAGCAGTTGAGGGGGTAGGAGAGAAATTGGAGGGGAGAGAATGGGGGTGTGATCAAAATACATTATATGCATGTGTATTCATTTCTTTTTGTTACTATAATAAAACACCATGACCAAAAGCAGTTTATGGAAGAAAAAGTTTATTTGGGCTTATGGTTCCAGAGAGTCTTATCATAAAGGCAGGGAAGCTGGAAGATGAGAGATCGCATTTCCATCTACACACAGGAAGCAGAGAAAGTGAACTGGAAGTAGGCCAAGGCTATGAACTCTCAAAGCCCACCCCTCAGTGACTCACTTCCTCCAGCAAGACTTTACCTCCTAAAGTTTCCATAGCCTCCCAAACATCACCACCAACTGGGGGCCTACAAGGGGACATTTCTCATTCAAACCACCAGCACATATATGAAATTCTCAAACAAACAATAAAACCAATTCAAAATAATGTATATATTTAACCCAATCACATAAAAACATGACTGAGCTTCTTTCTGGAGTTACATAAATTTATTATGAAATTCACTTGGGATAATACAGAAGCAAAAGCAGCCAGTGGTAAAAAAGCTTAAAAAAAAAGCCTGGAGTTGTAACTATGTTAATTACCTTGATATAGTCATTCAACAATGTGTACATTCCTAACCCCCCTAAAATACAACTATTATTTGTCAGTAGCCTTAAGAAAAGAGATGAGAAAGGAATATTATAATGTCTCTGCAATTAAGAGGGTATGTTGGTCATTGTTCAAGCTTCTTTCTATCACTATGCTTTAAAAATAAAATCCTGACCAAGAGTAACTTAAGGGAGAGAAGAATTTAGCTCACAGTTCCAGGTCATAGTTCACCATGGTGGACAAGTACGGCAGCTGTGGCTGGAAGCAGCTAGTCACATCCACAGTCAAGAGCAAACAGCAATGGATGCATCCATATTTACTACTCAGCTAGCTTTCTCCCAACGAAGTCCAGGAAATGGTGCTGCCCACATTCAGACCAGGGTCTTCCCACATCAGTTAGTGTAATGAAGACAATCTCCCACAGGCCGACTGATCTAGACAACCCTCCATTGGGACTCTCTTCCCAGGTGACTCCAGGTTGTAACAAGTTGACAATTAAACTAACCCTCGGAGTCATGCATCTGCCAATGGAACAAAATAAAAAATACAAAAGCAGATGGCATCTGGAAACTGTATTATAAACACAGATCCTACTTCCTGAGGTGAATGACAGCTGTGTTAGTTAAACACTGGAATAACTGAAGAGCCATACGTAAAATGATAAAATTATATTCATTCCCCATACCCTACACCAAAATAGATTCTAAGAGGATGAAAGAGTTAAATGAGTCCGTACAAGTATGGGGAAAATAAGTCTGGGGCCCGGGCTCTAGCTCACCAGTACAGCAGCTGCCTGGCACTCACAAAGTCTGGGATTGATCCTCAGCACTGCGAAAGGCACAAACAAGTTTGCATTATTCTATAATCCAGAGTGAGGAAAATTCCACGACCTCTGTTTGACTCAATATTGATTATTTTGACTATGTAAAAATAAGAAAATACAAAATAAGCCCTCACATAGCAAAAAAAAACATATAGGAAGTAAGGAGATAAATGTCAACCTGGGGGAAATACTACAATTTTATCATGAAAGGTTAGTATTTACAATTTACAAAGAACTGTAAAAATGAAATATTGATAGAAAAGAATAAAAAGCAGGGGAATTCACAGACAATCCACACAAAAGAATGAATACAAATGCCCCTTATTTAGATGAAAAGAGTTCAACTTTGCACATTAACGGCAAATTGAGAAAACACACTATGATACTTTTTTTCTTACCTTATTACTGTTAAAAGAAAAAATCCAAAAGGTTGGCACTGTACTATTTTTTGGCAGAGCTGTGAAAAAGCAGGTAATCAGATCATTGCTAGGCAAAAACAAAAAGGGGAAAGTCCTCTGGAGTGGAGTTCCAGAATGTCCGTCATGGCAACACTTGCTCCTGGACCTTTGGCTCGTGATGTTCATTGCTAATAATCCATCACAATGAAACACTGACAGAACCACAAAGGCAGAAACATAGAACTGTTAGCGATGGCAAAACACCAATGTCCATCACCAAGTGACCAGTGGAGTCCGCTGCAGTACATCTAAATGATACAGTGCTGTGCAAATGCGGAAGGAACAAGAAACATCTCTATGGACAGCCAAAGAGCTGCAGAACTCAGTGTTCAGTGGACAAGCCAGGTGTACTCAACTGCATAATTAGCTATCATTTACTTAAGAGAGTGTGTCTCTCTGTATGCGTGTGTGAACGGTTCTGTAACGGGAAGGCAAACCACAAAAATAAAATCGTTAGCTAAAGAAAAAGAAAAATAGAGAGAAATGGATTTTGGCTAGAAACAGAAGTCTCTAATGCCTTCCTTTCTAGATTTGTCTTTGGAACCATGGAGATATTGGAGGTGATTATAAATAACGTCAAGTCAGATGAACAAAGAAATTCCTTAAATCAAGGGCAAAATAAAATGAATGTAACTGCATCAAGTTGACAACTTGTACTGTTTTAAATACTTTGACAACACAGTAACTCAATCATACATCTCTAGCAAGATACATATAAAAAAGTGAGCATAAAAGGAGTGGCTATTTCTACTAACCTCTTTCAGGATCATATATACACATACCATATATAGATGTGTGTATATGTTCTACCAAAAAAGACAGTAAAGCAAAAACACAATTATGCCATTGTTAAAAACCAAGATTTTCAACATAGAATCAAGTCTTGATCAAAATTAAATCAAAGTTTTTTTAAAGCCCTGTCATTGTAAATTTGAATAGAAAATACCAGTATAAGCGTATTCTCTCTTTAAAAGTTCCACTTTCAAACTTGGACTTCTTACTTTCCAAAAAGCAAGGAATTTATCAATACCTACTGAGGTTGAGGTCATGCTGAGACACAGGAAGCAGCTCAGTAAAGAGGTTCCCATTAAAATGACCAAACACCATTTTGTTCTGGCTGACCTTTGCCTCCCACTGCTCTCTCTCCTGTAAGGCTGTACCTGCAGTTTCAGGGGGTACATTGTTTCTACAATACTGGGAAACTTACAACTAGCCAGGCAGATTGCCCTTTCCCAGACACACCTGCATTTCCAGGAAGTCCATTGTTTCTGCCATTCTGAGAAACTTGTTTTTCCAAACAAAACTTTAAAACTTTTTGTTACCTGAAAACCTCTTTGTTAACTGACCTGCCCCTGGTCTGGTGTAACTATGGTGACCTGATGTATGTTTTGTTTTTCTTTGCTAGCATGATGTAGTGGTTTTAAGCTTTATAAACCCTGCCCTGTTTCGCCTCATGATTGAGAGTTCTTTGGGGCATTAGCACCTTCTTGACCACCAGCTATTAAAGGACTCTTAATTCAACCATTACTATGTTGTGTTCCTCTGTGCCTTGTGCGCAATGGTATACCCATGCCAGGTGTGATGGATAATCTTGATTGTCAACTTAACACACATGGGAAGAGGGAACCTTAATTAAGAATTGTCTCCATCAGATTGGCCTGTGGGCATGTCTGTGGGGCATTTTCTTGATTTCTAATTGATGTAGTCCTGCCCAGTCTACTGGGGAAATCTGAACATCAGCAATAATAACAGCAATGGCTTGAAACACATTGACTATGTCTGCATCCAAGAGTTCCTAATGAAACTATTAAACAAACCCCTCTGGTCACATCTGAAAGACCCAAGAGAACCAACCCATTCTTCTGAATACCATAAAAGCAAGAAAAGCATCAATTATTTCACCTGACTTTCTTGATTAAACTATATCATAAAGCAGTCAAATAGTTGATGGTGAAATAATTCCCCCTACAGAAAGATGCCATTTAGCAAGTGAGGATGAAATGATAGCATTGGAAAGCTATTTCTGCAAACCCCAAGGGAAATAATGAATCTGGGCATGATGATCAATGGCTTCAACATCAACCAAAGAGACAACCAGTCATTACATGCTGGCTGATGGATGCCTGCAGTGCAGGCTTGCAGAAATAAATGCATCTGAATCATACCAAGTCACCACATCTGGCTGCCACTTCATAAGAAAATAGACAAAGGAGTGAGGTGGATTAGCACCCTAAGGTTGCAATTTTACTGTGCTGGTTCACACAGATTGTGAACTTGACAGGATCTAGAATCACCTAGGAGACAGGCCTCTGGACACGTCTGTGAGGTGTTATCTTGATTAAGTAAACTAAAGTGGGAAGACCCAGCCTGAATATGAGTGACATCATTCTGTGGGCTGGAGTACCAGACTGAATGAAAGGCAGAAGGCAAACTGAGCACCAGCAACATCTCTCTCTGCTTCCTGAGTGGAGATGCATTGTGACCAGCTGCCTCATACTCCCGCTGCCATGACTTCCCCACCATCGGGGGACTGTACCCCAAACCAAGAGCCAAAATGAGCTCCTCCTTAAGCTGTTTGAGCAGGTGTTTTGTCTCAGCAATGAGAACAGTAACCATACACTTATCTAGAAAAGAAGAAAAGAGTTGATTTCTTCAGTATCAGAATAAGAGGACCAAACTGAGTAGAAGAAAATGAGCCAGCTGGGGAAATTCGACACTCCCTGAATATTTAATGATATGACAAAATTATTGTCAAAAAATTTCCATTGTAATAATAGCATCACAATTTTGTTTAAAAGTTCTCTCTCATAGAAATGCGTACCTAAATATTTGCAGGTAGGAGAGATGATCAGCAATCTGGTAACTGAAGGCATGGAACAATAGTAGTCATGGGGTTATAATATTTTTGCTTTATTTCTTTACATGTGTGGTATACATATGTGTATGCATATTCACATGTGTGGGGTGCATCTACATGTATAGTTGCATGTGCATATGTGTAAAGACCCAAAGTTGACATCAAATGTCTTCCTTGATTGCTCTCCGCTTTACTTATTGAGGCAGGGTCTCGTGCTAAACTTGGAATTCCTGAGTGCTGGGATTAGAGGTGGCTGCCCCACCTGCCCAGCTTCTATGTGGGTTCTGGGGATCCAAACTCTTTCTCATGTTTGCATGGCAGGTGTCCACTTTATCCACTGAGCCATCTCCCCGGCCCTGAGTTTATCATTCTAGCTAGAGAATGAGTATATGAGAGTTCATTGTGCTGTTTCCTCAAATTTTGTGTATTTTTTAACAATAAAAATGTTTGAGTGTAAGAAGTTCATAGAATGGGGAATCATTACGCTTTCGACATGGTAGAGGGTCCTTGAAAGAAGAGAACTGACCAGGAAAATGCACTTCATGCAGGCAGCTCAACCCAAAGCAGATTCTCCTGTCACTTCAGACAGCCCTTCCCTTTGAGGGTTAGACATAGGGGAACATCACAGACTGGTCTAGAGAAGCTGCCTTGATTCTGAACTCTCTCAGCCCAGGCCACCTTCCCATGTCACAGCCTTTCCTTAGAGCTGGTCCACAGCCTTCTGCCAGTCTGAGGTGAGGATGGTCCAGCTAAGGGGGCGCCTTGCTCACATGCTCAGTAATACACCTGTGGCTATCCCCCGGCTGCCCTGGCCATTTCCTCTGGCCCCTGATGGATTCTCCACCTCTCTTCCTAGTCTTAGTTATCCTTTCACTGAAAATGCCCTGCCTGTTTTGCCTGAATCAGCCCTGTTTCTTCAGGCCTATTTCAATCAAAATCATACACACACACACACACACACACACACACACACACACACACACACACTGCTGTTCTTGCAGAGGACCCAGCACCCACACAATGACTAACAATTATCCATAACTCTAGCTCCAGGGGATCCAGTGCCCTCTTCTGGCTTTGCATGTGGGCATTGCATGATACGGATGCACTTAATATCATGTGGGCAAAACACTGATACACGTAAAATAAGAATAAGTAAAAGAGTAACTGCTGTATACTAATAGTCCTCTGTGTTAGTTACTTTTCTCATTATTGTGACCAAATACATAACAAAAGCTATTTCTGGAAGAGACAGTTTATTTTGGCTCATGATGAGAAGTGACACAGTCCATTATGGCAAGAAGGCATGGCATCAGGAGTGACACATCCTGAAGCAGAGAGAGAAGAACTTGGTGCTTAGTCCACTTTCTCCTTTTTATTCAGCACTAGAATCCCAAACCATGGGATGATGCCACCCAAATTAAAGCTGAGTCTTTCCATCTCAGCTAAATGGAAACAACTTCATAGACACACACAGACTTATGTTTCTATGTTGATTCTAAATCCAGTCAGGTTGATCATGAAAATGAACCATCAAACCCTGTGGGTCCACTGGCATTGAAACTTCACAATAATCCTAAGAGGGGGTGTTATTCCATTTTACACATGAGAAACTGAGACCAAAGTTTTAAGAAAAGTAAGATCATCTAGCATGTGCATAGCAGAGCTAGGATGTGAATCTAGGTCATCTGCTTCCAAAACACATGTATTGAATGAACCCTGACATTGGATTGCTTTCATTAATAGCAGGGTAACTTCTTGGCCAGCACTCACTGGAGGACAGACACATAGCTAAGAAATTCAGGCATCACACCCAGGTCTCTCCTTCTATAAATCACCATGACCTAGTGACTGTCATACCTTCTGGTATATGTAGTGGAGGTCTGGAAGACTCTAAACCCATGTGGAAGAAGCCTGTTGCCAAGTGAACCAGACATCCCCCAGTGCGGACAGGATAGGTAGTTATAAATAATCTTAAGAGTGTGAAGAGAGTCTCTCCCTTGGGGCTCCCTCTGCAAAAGGTTGAAGGTAATTGATGAGACTTACAGGAACATGCCAATCCTTCCCTCTCAGAACCAGGTGTGGTTATTTACAGAAATGTCACTTCTCCAACCCTCCCTCCCCATCTCTGCCAGAGGCTTGGAGACTAGATAATATCAATTTCCTACAGCCCCAGGGCATAAGGCAATGAGCCATCTGTGCACCCCACTGCCTACCAAGTATGCACAGGGTCATGCTCCAGCTCAGAGTTGCAGAGAGGAGAGAGAGAGAGAGAAAGAGAGAGAGAGAAAGAGAGAGAGAGAGAATATGAATCAGTCAAGTAGCCTTCATGTGACCACATCACAAACTATACTGAGTTTTCTAAACTCCCAGTGAGAAAATAAACAGACCACCAAGTCAGAAGTTGTGAATTCTGACCCAAAGGGGCTGTCAATCAATGTATGAGTCTGTGTCTACAATGGGGCCAATTGGTATCTGAGTCCCAGTGATAACATCTAGTAAATTGAGGCTAGGCTCCATCACCTGCCAGACACAAAAAAAGTTCTGAAAAAACAACTGAGGGCTGGGAATGTAGCTTGCAGGTGGGTCAGTATTTTCCTAACATGCACAAAGTCTTACTCTCAGTCTCCCAGCACTGTATAAAGCAGGTGTGGGGGTGTATGCCTGTCATCTCAGCACTTGGGAGGTGGAGGTGGAAGGATCAGAACTTCAAGGCCATTAAAAAAGTTTAACAATGGCTGTGTGCAGTGACACAAACATGTATTCCCAGCACTTGGGAGGCTGATGCAGGAGGAGTGCCATGAGTTCAAGGCCAGCTTGTGCTGCATAGTGAATTTGAGGCTAGGTTGCATAGAGAGACCCTGTATCTAAAAACTGAGAAGAAAAGACAGGGAAGGAGGGAGGGAGGGAGGGAGAGAGATTTAAAGAGAAAGGATTAGGGCTAGCAAGATGGCACCTGCTGCTGAGCCTAATGACCTGGGTTTAATCCCCAGGACCACTTGGTGGAGGGAGAAGACAAACTCCTGCAGGTCATATTCTGACCTTCACATTCCTACTGTGACACTGTATTCACACACACACACACACACACACACACGCATGCACACACACACAAATGTAATTTTAAAAGAAAAAAAGAAGTTCAAGGTCAGTCTTGGCTACAGGAGACTTCTGTCTCAAAAAATAAAAAGAAAGAATAACAAGTGACTGCACCAAATGACTTAAGTGACTGCCCTGCATGAGAGATCATGATTATCACAGTCATTATCACAACACAGCCCCACCAGCCCTGTTACCACCAATCCTGTGCGGGGAGTCGCTAGGCGTGTTCACAGTGCGCTGAAGACAACACCTCGTGACTTCCCTGCTGCACCCCGTGGCCTTGCTTGGCCCTGGCAACAGCCACATCTAAACGCAAAGTGCACATCAGACGGTTTCTCAGGCCGTCTGAACTGTGGGTGATGATCATTCTGTCAGAACACGGCTTTCATTTTCCCCTCTAAAAGAATCCATCTCACCCCAGTAAATAAAAATATTTTAGGGCACAGGGACAGAACCACATTTCAAGGTTTAATAGCCAGTCTGAGCCAGTACCAAGAGTGACTGAATTTTAACTGTAATGAATGAAAATTGCCCTTCTTGCTGACCTTAAAGGCATACAAAACACTAAAATCATGTTTCCAGTGCCGCCCAGCTATACCACTCCCAAAGGACTCTGACTCAACACATCACAGAGATAACTGCACGTCCATGTGTGCTGCAGCACTGGGCACAATAGCTAGGGAACAGAAGCAGCCCAGGTGTCCAAGAACGGAAGACATGAAGAAAATGTGCCCTGCATGCACAGAGGAATGTTTTCAGCCGTAAAGAAGAATAAGTTAAGTCATCTGCAGGAAAGTAGAGGAAACTGGAGATCCCTCTATTAAGTGAATTAAGTCAGTCTCAGAAAGACAAAATTGCCTTTCCTCATTTATGGTTCCTACATTCTAAACATACATAAATTCGTGAATGTGTCTCTAACGTAAAAACTGAAGAGAAACGATCTGGGGGAACGAAGGAACTAACAGGAGGGGCAGGTAAAGGGAGGGGAGGATATACTCAAAATGTACTTCATGGAATAGCTTATGTAACCAAGGACAATATTTTTTTATTTTATTTTTTTAGTTTATGTAAATGAGTGTTTGCTTGCATATATGGAAGTGCACCGTCATCATCAGTATCATGCAATGCCGGCAGAGGCCAGAAGAGGGCGTAGGATCCCCTTGAACTGGAGTTACAGACAGTTGTTAGCTGCCATGTGGGTGCTGGGAAGCGAAGCTGGGTCCTCTGCAAGAGCAGCCAGTGCTCTAAACTGCTGAGCCATCTCTCCAACCCTGTAAACATTTTTTTAAAGACACACCAATGAACCCTTGACTGAGTCAGGCAGAGCTACAGAAGGGACAGGCTAGGGCAGCATAGATATCGGAGCTGGGTGTGTGGCAGTGCCTCCGGCACCTCACCCACAGTGGCCCGGGCAGAGGCTGTCCCGGGCACCGCCCTGCCCTCTGCTGCTCCATGCCAATCCTCTCCTGTAAATGGCAGAGTTGGACTTGAAATGAGATGTGTCTACTTTAACAGCACTGTGACACTCTGTCTATAATCAGTTCCCATAGCCAGGGCTCAGCTCCCCAGGGAACCAGTAAAAGTCAACGGGGCTACAGGTGCATAAGGAACTCCACTTTATTCCCTGTAATCAACATGGCCTTCAGCCACCTGGCACTATGGTGTTTCCACCTCACAGGTGTGTGCTTAGAAAGGAAAACATTAAAGCCCCGCCCACAGAGGATGTCAGGCCAGATGAACCTGGAGGGTTCCAGCCCAGGAAGGGATACAGCACCTTCCCCCACAAGTTCCATGGCAAAAAGAAATCCACTCAGGATGTGTTCAAAACAACAGCTTGGGTTTATTTCTTCAGGAGTTGTTTTAGAAAAAGGTACATTTATCTGATTTTGTATGAGGAAGTATGAGCCATGATTTTCACAGGCCATAATAATAAAGTGATATTTACAAGCACTGGTTTCACTCGGGTGTCATAAGCTGAGTTGGCTGATTTGTATACATTACCTCAAATGCACAAACATTCAGCACGAGACTTTGTATTCCCATTTTACAGAAGAAAGACTGAGGTCACAGTTGAGATTCCAAAGCTCCATACAGCTTAGACAAAGCTTTTTCTTGGACTAAATATATATATATATATATATATATACACATGTATGTATGTATGTATATATATAGTATACACATAAATATATTATTCAGCCATTAAAAGAAATAAAGTTTCTTGGGCTGAGGAGATGGCTCGGTTAGTAAAGCGTTTGTTGCTCAACCATAAGAATATGAGTTTGGATCCTCGGTACCCACCAAAAGAGCTGGGCACAGTGGTATGTGTCGGCAACCCCAGCACTGGAGAGGCGAAGGTAAAAGGATTTCTGGGGCTTGCTGGCCAGCAAGTCTAGACAACTGTCAAGCTCCAGACCCAGTGAGAGACCCTGTTCTGAAAACTAAGATGAAGAACAACCAAGAAAGATGCCTGGTGTGGACCTCTGGCCTCCACACACGTCCACACAGTTGCTAAGATTCCTTCACGGGGAGGGGATATAAGCAGCATCCACCCCCTCCTCACTTGGTCCCAATAACAAACTGAGGTACGGTTTCACTAAAATGCAGTTTGGGAGACTAATGAGTTTATTGGGCTACTTACAGAGGGTGGAGGTTTACTTACAGGAGTGTGAGTGCCTTCATCCCAAGACCATACCAGAAAGTCTTCACCCAAGCATGGATGATGGCTTCCCCAAAGCCACATAAAATGGTGAGAGACCCTTAGTCTCCCCCAGCCTACCTACTCTAGCCCCTCCCCCAGGTCATGTGCTGAATTGCTCATCTCAGGGTTAGGAGGTATGGCTGTATACTCAGGTGAGGGTTCTATGACTCTCCATGCCCTCTCCTTGTATGCAGGGGTGTAAACAGACAGCAAGTCCAGCTGTGGGGGATGTTTAGCAAACAGATAAAGCTGAGCTCAGGAAGATGGTGTCTCTCTGACTCGGAGGATAGTCCTGTACATACACACACACACATACACACACACACACACACACACACACACACACACATACACACAAAGGAATAAAGTTCTGAAACATGTTATATATGGACCTGAAGACTTTATACTAACAAAGTAAGCCAGACACAAGCGCCCACATAGTATAATTCCACTTACTGAAGTACTCAGAAGACGCAAACTGAGAGGCGTGGAATAGAATGCAGCCCCCAGGCGCTGTGGCAAGGGGAAGGTAGGCCTACTACTGCCTCGTGCAGTGACTTCTGTGGAGGAATGAAAAACTCTTGGAAGTAAATAGCGGTGATGTTTTCACAACTTTGTGTGCATAATTAATGCCACTGAACTACACATTTGAAACTTCTTGGAACTGCAGATACTATGCTACATCTATATTTTACCACAATAAAATATTTTAATCCCTTTTCTGCTTATATTAGCCAAACTTTATTTCTGTGGCTTATAATTAAGAACATGACTGATTCATTATTTAAGACTGAAACTATGTTCAAGGCCACAAAATCGTGACCAGCCCAAATCACCCTGAAAACATAAAAGTCAAGCTGCCGAGTAAAACAGTTTACCTGTGTAGAGACCAAATTCGAATTATTTCATATGGATTCTCAGAACAGCTGTGCACAGTAGGAAGTTGCGTTTTGGAAGCACAGAGAGAAATAGTTTATGTTAACAGCACTCGTTCCCATTTTATTATTTTTTAATTTTTTGCATGTATGTGCACACATGTGTGCAAGTGGGTGTGCCCACCCCTGTGCATGCATAGAGATCAGAAGATGTTATCAGGTCTCTTCCTCTGACATTTCCACCTATTCCTTTGAAACGGGCTCTCTCCCTGCACCTAGGGCTCGCTCTCTGCTAGGCTAGAAGCCATTGACACCAGTAATCTTCCTGCCTCTCTCCTTGGAGCTGGAGTCACGGCCTTTGCAGAGAATCCCAGCTTGCTGTATGGGTGCCCTGTTTCAGACTCTGGTCCTCGTGACTCTTAACTGCTGAGCCATCTCTTCACCCCCCACGTTTCCATTTTAAAGAGAAAAAGAATGTCAGAGAATGACAATTCAGTAAAAATTTCATACATTAGCCTCACCAAAAAGCCAAAGTGTCACCCTCCAAGGGCAAGATGGTACCCTGACCAGACTTCCTGACCAGGATGGAATAACTGAGCTAATGGCTCTTTAGTCTAGAAGCCTGAACCCTAGGACAGAAAGCAGAGATTCTCACCCTAACTAGTGGATCCCTGGGCTGCTGAATTCTCTGTCCTTGGTGCTGGACTGGCCTGCACTCCAACTGTACAGTTCCATTTCCCCTGCCTCTGTACCTCTAAGTGTTCTCCCTCCCTGGGCCACCAGCCAAGTCTAAACAAGATAGCCTACCTGGTCTGGCTTCCTAGCTCCTCTCATCAGTTGAGTACTCACCAAGTGTTGAGAAATATTCTAGAATCTGGGGAGAAGACAGTGAACAAAAGTGACAACCCTCTAGTCCCTGACCCTCGAGGAGCTAAAACCCTTGTGAGGTCCAGTGCTTAACATCATCCCTTCACAGCCCAGCCTCCTCATTAGCCAATAGTAAAATCTTTTAGAAGCCCAGATCAGATCATGACCCTCCATGCTGGAAATTCTCCCTTGCTTCCTCATTTCCCGAGGATGGAGTTCAGGTTCCTCAACACGGCACACAACACCCTTTCAAACCTGGCCCCTCCAACCTCCAATCTTATCTTCTGCCAACTGTCATCCTCTTATGATGAGCAGAGCTTGAGGAAGCAGCAGCAAGCATCATTGGGAGCTGGTTGGCCGAGGACCAGCAAGTGCCCAGCCCCCAGTCTCCTGGTGCTCCGCAGAGCTCGCTTGCACTGCGGTACAGCTGTATGTACCATGGGGTTCAGAGATATCCCCTTGTTCTCCATTTATGGGGAGCAAATATGAAACTGTCCTTGTCCCAGGAAAAGAAGAACAAACATGCAGGATGCTGGAACAAAGCTTCCTGCCAAAGTGCCAGGTGGGCGTCATGATGGGAGATATGAGCTACCTGGCACCTAGAGACTTGGGAGCCCTGTTGCATGGGAATTGAACTCAGGCACAGTTAACTCAGGCTGGGAGGGGTGGAGCATACCCAGGTCCATGAGAACTACAGCCTCTTCCAGGAACATGGAGCCATCCCTTCTACCTCCTCCTGTTGCCAGGCAACCCAAAGAGGCTCCCTAGTGCCATTCATTTGGCAGTTCTGAATCCAGCCACACCCCATCTCAGTACATGCCTCCCCATGCAGCCCCACCCTCACTCAGCTCACCAAGCACTCTGATGCCTTGGTGACTTAATGTCTTCAGTTGCTGGCCCTGGGGCATTGTTGCTCCTGTCCCCTTGAAAAATTCTTTCCAGATAACAGTGAGCATTTACCATCTTTCAAAGTAGAGTTCTCTCTGCTGAGACCTGTGATCACCCCCACAGACATATATCCTTTCATACACTGAGTAGAGGTGAATTTTCTCCCCCGAGGGTTCTCCTAAACTTTGCTTATTGCAGTCTATTTCTTTATATACCATCAGCCCACTGAAATATGAATTCCTCCCACATAGGGACCATGCCTCATTTGCCTCTATACCCCACAGTTCCTAGCTATCAATTCATGGAGAAGGGGATCAGACTCAAGGCCTTGCTCATGCTAGGCAAGTACTGTACCACTGATCCACACCCTGGAATCCCAGCTCTCGTTTCTATATTCTTATCCTTAGCACATAGCCAGAAAAAGACTAGAGAACCAGGGGATGTTTGGGAAAGATACTGGTGTGGAAAGACCAAGTGCCTTCCTACCATGCAACCTTAGCCCATACTGTTCCTTCTGCTTAGGAATGCATTTCTCATCATACCAAGCAACTGGTTCCTTCCTAGTCTATAGGAACCAGCTTAAATTTTACCTCCTCATCCACCCAATAAAAAAAGGTTTGCAGGACTGGAGAGATGGCTAAATCTTAAAGTGGTTAAAGAGCATGTACTGCTCTCATAGACGACCCAGGTTCAGTTCCCAGCACCCACATGGCAGCTCACAGCTGCCTATAACTCCAGTTCTGGGGGGAATCCAACACCTTCTTCTGGCCCCTGTGGGCACCACACACACACACACACACACACACACACACACACACACCCAAAAAAGAGATACTTTTTAAAAAGATTAAGTTTTTCCACAGGGTACTCTGCTCATAGTTTATAATTTCATAATTATGGTCTATTTTCTCTACTTGGCTATGAACTCTAATACACAGAATTGTATGATCCTCGGAGAAGAAAAGAAACAAAAGAAGAAAAAGGACTGGAGAAAGGAGAGAGAGAGAGAATTCTAGTTCTTATTCTGCTGTATAGAATGGGCTCACAAGGCGTCATCAAGCAGCAGGTCCCCTTCTGGAGTAGTTTCCTTCAGACACATCAACTGCTCTTGGGCTCCCTAAGACAAGCACTCAGCAGTGTCTGTTCACATCCAGAACCAGCAGGAAACTGAGCTAAGTGAAACCTCCTGCTGCTTCTGGAGGTAGAGGCTCCCTTCTGCTCCTCTAGTGCTCCTTGATGAATCCTAGAGCAGCATCATGAGCCTCCGATTCTAATTTTCTCACTGGAAAATGAGTGTGTTGGGCTGCTTGGGAGATTTCCACCCAACAGACCACATCATGTGATCATCTGCTTATGAAATGATCTGGAAAAAAAAAAAAAAAGCAAACTACTCACACATGGAGGGGATTAGCATCTTGCCAGTTAGCTCACCTGCAGAGTGGAGCCTGGGCTGGGAAAGCAGCTGGCTCTGTGGCCCTTCCTTTTAAGGAAGCACGCCAGGCCTTGCTTTATTGCAGGCTAATCAATAAACAAAATCTTATTTGTCTTATTAATAAAACCTCCTCCAGTCAGCCAGGCACTATCCCCACCCCCAGCCCCACAAGCAGAGGGTCTCCAACTTGCAGTACCTTAGAACTACCTGCTCAGTTTTATAAATTACTGACACTGACACCTGAGTCCTGGGGCTGGAGAGATGGCTCAGTGGTTAAGAGCATTGGTTGTTCTTGCAGAGGACCTGAGTCTGGTTCCAGCCACCCACATGGCAGCTAACAACCATCTATAATTCCAGTTCCAGGGGATCCAACACTCTCTTCTGACTTCCTCAGGCATTGTGTGACATGGGCTCACTTACACACATGCGCACAATACATTCATATACATAAAAATAACAAGCAAAATATTTTTAAAATATTATTGACAGCTGAGTCCTCTCACCCTCCATTCTGACATGCTTTGTGCAAGCTTGGGAATGTTCTAGCTCCCTGGGTGATTCTAAGGGGCAGCCAGGAAGGAGAATCACTGAGCCCTTTGGTGGGGCTTGTGCTCCCAAAGATAGCTTCCCTCCAATCCTGGAGATGTGACTGCCAACTCTGTCACCTGACAGAAGAAAGAAGCCGTAGTTACACTCTGGTCACTGAGTGAGGGCACCTGAGCTACTTAGAGCAGGTGCAATATGAGATAGGATCCCAGGGAGCAGATGGAACAGAGCGGGCAGAGCTGACTTGTTACGAAGAGGAGCTAAGGCGTTCAGTAACAGAGCAGAACCTTTGCCTAGCTGGGACTTTGCTCCCCAGCGCTCTCCCTCTTGCTACCTGAGGTGACCTTGGCCAAGGCCTTGCCAGTGACAGCCTTCCAGCCAGCCCATAAGAAATGGCTGCAAGTCTGACAGCTGACCCTGAGTATCTACCTCCTGCTTTCAGATTAAACATTTTCGAGTGGAAAAAAGGTTTCATCAAATCTGTGTTTGGAAAGAGCTCTGACAGAGGGGTTTATTAGTGCTATACCATCTTCCAGCCCACAAACTTTTACTGCATCTCTTCTCGGCACCTGTCACCAGAAGAACGGCAGGAAATTTTTTTTAATGAGTAAGAGGCAGTGCCTCCTCGCCACCAGCTAGTGAGGGAAACAGTCTGTGTAGATGCTGCATAGAGTGGAAGTATGAAGTGAGGTGCACCCAGGGCATCATGGGAGGCTGAAGGGAGATTCCTGAACTATGTGGGAGGCTGGCTGGGAGCTGGCCATGGAGGGGTCTTCTGAGGCCAAAGTGCAAACAGGCTGGTTAAGAAAGACAGGGAGGGAGAGCTGACAGGAGACAAAATCACAAGCTGTGGGGGGCAGAGTGTATGGGGAAAGAAGTCAACGGCAGAAACATTTCTGCTGTGTTCACTGTGTGGCTGGTACTAGTGTGCGTGTGTGTGTATGTGTGTGTGTGCGTGTGTGTGTATGTGTGTGTGTGCGTGTGTGTGTGTGTGTGTGTGTGCACACGGTTCCTTCACTCACTAATCCATTCATTCATTCTTTTCATTCTCATAGCAACCTAATCTACTAAGGTGATCATCCCCCATTCTTTTCTCATTCTAGATGAGAAAGTCAGGTCACGGGGAGTATGACGGCCCCTGTCACAAGCAGCTGAGGGTTCTTTAGCTTCGTGCAGCTAGAAGTCACACCTAGGCAAAGAGCTGCTCCCTCAGTGCAGGCCGTCCTGAACTCCACAGGCTTATGGGCTGGTGTATTACTGTTCTGCTGCTGACATAAGACACCATGACCAAGGCAACTTATGAAGGAAGAGTTTATTTGAGCTCACAGTTCCAGGGATGAGAGTCTGTCATGGTGGGAGAGGAATGGCAGCAGAGGTGGCTGGAGCAGAAATCTGAGTGCTCACATCTTCAAGCAGGCACAGGAAGCAGAGAGGGGCTGGAGATCCAGCAAGGCTTAAGAACTCTCAAAGCCTGGCCCCAGTGATGTGCTTCCTCCTCCAGCAAAGCCGCACCTCCTAAAGTCTCCCAAAACAGCACTGCCAACTGGGGACAAAACGTCCAAATACTTGGAGCCTATGTGGGACATTCTCATTCAAACTACTACAGCTGGGCATTCAAACCCAGAGACCTCTAGCTCTAGGCCCTGAGAATCAGTGACTTGTGGCTCCAAAATCTAAAAGGTAGAGTCTACAGCTTATTGCTCCAGACTTTCAAAGCTAGAAGCTGATGGATCTAAGCCTTGAGAGCCCAGGGCTGTGGCTTCTGGCTTTCAAAACCAGAGACCTACAGACTAGGTACTCAAGGCAGAGAGGCTCATTGCTCTAGACTCGGAGTGCCAGGTCCTGGCAGCCAGTGTCACAGTCTGGAGCTTTGGCCGTCAGGACCCTCAGCTCTTACCCCACCACTACTCTCCTGAACTCCAGCAGCAGCCAGAGTCTGCAGTTTTTCTATTCAGCTCTTGACCATCTTCTTGTCTTTTGAAGTCTTGGCTCTCGACAGCTTCTTAACTCTCCTCCGCCTCTCACCACAGCCCTTCCCAGGGGCCAGGTTTCGACTCCTGGCAATTCTCTGGAGCTCTTCAGCCACCTCCTTGCTGTTGAGGGAGTCTGGGTCTTACAGCCCAGTGGTCATGGCCAAGCTGCTGCTGGTACCTGGGGCTGGAAGCCCTGTTACCAGCCCAGCCCACTCTACCCACAGTAAAGAAAAGTTGCCAAGAAAAGACCTTGTGGGAGAGACTTTTCCAGGGCCTGGTGTTGAAGCCCAGGGCGGGGAGGGGTGTGAAGCACAGAAGGGAAGCCTCCAGCCTGACCTGAGGAGACTAAGAGATGGGCTGCTTATATAGCCAGAAAAGGGACATGGCATGCTTTCAAACAAATCTCCCAAGCACAAGCTTTGCATGTGCACCATCCAGTCTACAAACCACAGACATTTGCTGAGCCACGAGAAAAATCTCTCTACCTGCTCTAAGGAAAATGATGCAGGATGTAGGTGAGGTGATCTAAGAGTTGCCATGTCTAAGGTTAAGTCCTTCAAGAGTTGGAACAAGCTATCTGGAGCAGTTATGACAGGAACAAGGCTTCCTAAGTCAGAATCTGGTGGTAGCTGTGGTCACCAGTGTCCTCACAGCTCGACGGGAATTTCCTGGAGGTGTCTATGAGGTACTCAACATAGCCCGATAGCCAGGCAGTCATGAAGACCATATGGCCCATTGCCAAAGGAGAGACTGCTCACTTCACAGGTCCCAGTGCAAGGCACTTGGGCACAACAGGAGGGCCTAACAGGTGTCAATCAAGCAGACAAGCAACTCACGTCTAACAACCTAAATTATTCAGGGGGAAAACGTTAAAGGAGTGTTTCCAACCAAGATTTACATTTTTCTTCAATGAACTCTACCTTAAAAAACCAATTTCTATCAACCTGGAACCCTGGATTGTGAACTTGATGGGATCTGGAATTAATGAAGAGACACACCTCTAGGTGTCCATGTGGGAAGGCTGGAGGAGGAGGAGTCTAATGGCAGCAAAGGGGGGAGGGAAAGATGGATGTCAGTGAAGGATGGATGAAAGGTGAAGGGATGGATGGATGGTGGGAAGGATGGATGGCTGTGAAGGACGGATGACAGTAAAGGATGGGGGCAGCAATAGATGGACAGAACAACAGCAGCAATAGGACAGGCACACTCAACAGCAAGACATCACACAGGCCAGCAACATTGCTTTTCCCTAGGATCTCTTTATATTTGGGTCGATCCCAGGAAGGTGCAGCCAAACTCTGGAGAAGGGTCTTCTCCCCTCAGTTAATCCTGGAGATGCTCTCACACACTCCTTTTATTATATGTATACTGTATATTCAATCTATTGGTTCTGTTCCTCCAGAGAACCCTGACCAATGCACTGTCTCTCCCCATATTACAGCAAGTGGCAAAGTGGGATTCCTACCAAGGCAGGCTGACTCCTCAGGGTACTCTTAGCTGCCCTTTTAGGATAGATTATCAACAGAAGCCATGTTTAAGGAGAGTGGATGTCATCACAGAGGAGAAAGGGAACCACTGAAGAACTTTATATCAGAGATTACATCATCAGATGCATATAAAGAAAGTCAAGATTTGGGACTGGAGAGATGGCTCAGCCGTTAAGGGCACTGGCTGCTCTTTCAGAAGACCTGGGTTTGACTCCCAGCACTGACATGCCAGTTAACCGCCATCTGTAACTCCAGATCCAGGGAATCTTACGCCCTCTTCTGACTTCTGTGAGCACTTCGTGACACAGTGTACTTTCACACATGCAGGCATAACATTCATACACATAAAATAAAAATAAGTAAGCCAAAAAACACCTTTTTTAAAAGAAAGTCAAGGTTTGGGAACAGGACTATAAGCTATAAGATTGGGAGTAGACTGGGTGAGAGAAAAGTCTGGACCGGTGTGTCTGTCAGCTTCCCTTGCTGTGACCAACACCTGAGAGGAATCAGCTTAAAGGAGGAAAGGCTGGATTGGCCTGGAATGAAGGCAGGGAAGAGGGAGAGTGTGGCAGAAGAGGCTGCTCTCCTCATGGTGGTCAGGAAGACAGAGGAGAGGGACAGGGCAGAGGACTTAGCTGGAAATGTAGCTCAGTGGTAGAGTACCCTCCTAGCATGCACAAAGCCCTGGGTTCCACATAAATACAGGGGTGGTGGTATACGCCTGTAATCCCAGCACTCAGGAGGTAGAAAGACAGGAGAATCAGTTTAAGGTCATCCTTGGCTACATAGCAAGTTTGAGGTCAACCTAGAGTACATGAGCCACTGTCTCAAAAACATTACACACACACACACACACACACACACACACACACACACGAAAGCATATATTCACAATCAAACCTTCAGTGGTCTGCTTTCTCTAACTCTCCAACTAGGCCCTACCTCCCAACTTTTCCATTTCCACCACCTCCCAGTAACACCATCAGCTGGGAACCAAGTATCAGACATGGACCTTTGGGGCACGTTTTAGATCCAAACCTTAGCAGCCAGGGTCAGCACCGGGAAATCTACTGGGGTGGAGTCAGCAAGATGGCTATATGGGAATGCTCTGACTTTGCTCACCCACAGAAATTCAAATCAGTTTAGTCACAGGGAAAAGACTTTCCTACACACCCCAGAACTGCAGTATATGACAGACAGTCCTCTTGGTGCAGACCTAAGGGCTGAGAGGGAAGGTTAAGAGGAAGGCTTCTCTTTATTGCAGCCCCACCCCAAGCTAAACTGGCATTACCAACATGCTCCACAGAGGGACAGTTGGCCTGGGAATCCAACACTCAGCCTCGTGGTCCTGCACCCGTCACAGGTGTCACAGGAAACCTTGGGTACATCTTCACATCTTCACCTAGGGCCAGAGCCAATAGTGGGGAGGGACCCAGTGACCCACAAGCATCTCCAAGGTTGGTAGGCATCCTGGCTACCCAGGCTCACACCAGGGAAGGCAACCACCCACCCACACTCAGGAAACCTGCCCACAGAGGCTTCAGGCTGCATCCTTGGACTTTTCCCCAGCCAACTGGGGTCTCACCAAGTCCTCTTGGGCCTCCATTCTGAAGAAACAAAGGGGAAATGCCAGGGTCCTAGTGTGCTTTTCTGTTGCTGTGATAAACACCATGACCAAAAGCACTTGGGAAGAAATTTTAGTTCAGCTTACAGATTACAGTCCATCATGAAGGGAGGCCAGGGCAGGAGGTCAAGGGAGGAATCTGGAGGCAGGAACTGAAGCAGAGACCATGAAGGAATGTTGATTATTAGCTTGCACCAGGGCTCACATCAGCTTTATTTATTTATTTATTTATTTTATTTTATTTTTTATTTATTTATTTATTTTTGGTCTTTTTGAGACAGGGTGTCCCCATAGCACCAGCTGTCCTGGAACTCACTATGTAGACCAGCTGGCCTTGAACTCACAGAGATCTGCCTGCCCCTGCCTCCTGAGTGCTGGGACTAAAGGCGTGTGCCACCACTCCCAGCTCTGCTACCTTTCTTATACAGCTGAGGTCCACTTGCCTAGGGACGAAGATTGTTGCCAATGTACATTTCAGAGACATACAGTAAGAGGCCCCTTACCCCTGATGTCAGCCAGCCTTGGGCCAGCTAAAACCCAACCCAAAGCCCCACCCCAACTGGGAAACAACCCCAGTCAGAAAATTCTTTCATTCAATTAATGGGACTTGGTGATTGGTTATAATTTGATTAGAATTAAGGATACAGGGTAGAGTCAGGAATGCCATGCAGATTCTAGAGTAGATAGAAATGGTCTAGTTGGGGGGAAGGTCTAGTTTGGGACGACTGAGTTTGGAGTGTCTGGGGAAAGCAGTGGAGATGGAGGACAGGCTGTTGGTGGCATGGATATCCGTGACAACATTGTGTCTCCATGAATATAATGCAGGGAGACAGGGGTGTTAGAGCACACTAGCCCTCCTTGCCTGTCTGTCTTCTGAGCACCTCTCCACAAAGTGGGTCATGGGTGTGGCCGTGACCCACCTCTCCAGGGCACTGTGGCATGTCTTTTTGGCTGCCATTCAGCACTTTCTCTGTAGATAGGCAAAGTTAGCCTTCCACTTATCAAACTATTTGTTATTCTGATTTAATTTCTCTGCAACTGGAGTCAGAAGCTTTTCAAAGTTATTCTGATCTGAAGACACAATTGCTCCATATTCTCCTGACAGGTCAGTTTAAGAATTTGAAAGGACAGGGCTGGGGAAGTAGCTCAGTAGGCAGAGCACTTGCCTAGCATGCTCGACGCTCTGAGCCCAATCCACAATGGTGTATGCCTGTAATGCCAGCACGTGGGAGGTAAAGGCAGGGGGATCGGGAATGCAAAGTCATCTTTGGCCAGATAGTGAGTTCAAGGCTAGTCTGGGCTACGTATGACCCCTGTACGAGGAGGAAGAGGAAGAAGAAGAGGAGGAACCGGAGGAACAGGAGGAGGAAGAGGAAGAGCAGCAGCAACAAGAGGAAGAGAAGAGGAGGAAGAAGAGGAGGAGGAGGAATTCAAGAGGACAGTAATATGACTTCCAGACTCCTTGAGGGATAAAATACTAGTGGTTTGAGACTCATTGGCAGTTTGCTGAAGTGTGGAAACTTCTTTGGCTGCTATAGGTTCAAGGCTGGACACTATAGCCAAAGTAACAGCCCCGGCACATCAACCACATCTCCCTGTCCTGTCATAGGTAAAGACAAGAGAGCTAGCCCTTCTGTTTGGAGTAAGCGTGACTGTGTGCTTCATTTCCAAAGATACTTCCTCCTTAGCAGGGTTGATGCAAAAACACAGCCCTCACCTGAAAAGGAGTAAGTGATAGTTTATTCTGGAGCCAGATACGAGTGGCCATTAATTAGTTACAGAACTAAGAAAGTTACACATCAAGGAATTTACCAATACCTTGGGGCGGGGTGGGGAGATGGGGGGGACAAGAAGGCATGTGTTACAGCAAAGCAGGGAAACTCATGCTCTAGGTTTTAGATGTTATCCAATATGTTCTTCACTTTTGGGTTGGCAGAAGCTAAGAATCTGTTAAAAATGTATTTTAAGGGGCTGGAGAGATGGCTCAGCAGTTAAGAGCATTGGTTGTTCTTGCAGAAGACCCTGGTTTGAATCCCAGCAGCCACCTGACAGCTACCAACCATCCATAACTCTAGTTCCAGGGGATCTGACAGCCTCTTCTTGCCTCTGGGGGCACTGAACATCATGGGTGCACCTACATACATGCAGGCATAACACTCATACACATAAAACAAAATAAAATAAATAAAATAAAATAAATATTTCAAGGGGAGGAGACATGGCTCAGTGCTTAAGAGCACTGGCTGCTCTTGCAGAGGACCCAAGTTCAGTTCCCGGCACCCACATGGTGGCTAACATTAGTAATTCCAGGTCCAGGGGATCTGACTCTCTCTTCTGGCCTCCACAGACACTACATGCATGTAGTGTGCTTATATACATTCAGGGAAAACACATAAGAATAAATTAAAAATATTTTTAAAAGAATATATTTTAAATGTTTTGGTAGTCACAAAGATGTTAGGTCAGACACAGGGTTAGGAAATGAATGACTTTGAAGAAAAACTAAAAATATCCCAAGATAATTTAGCTTTGGTCTGTAGCATTTTAATTCTCCATAATCTGGAAGTTCAGTTATTTGGCCTTGTAGAGTCTTTGACACAGATGCAGCTATTATTTTTTCCTGGGAACTTCAGTTCACAGCAGCCTCAAAGTCAGCTCTGCCCTTCCATTTCTTCCCCATCTTTTAAAATTTTTTTATTTTATTTATTATTTTATTTTGCATGAATATATTGCCTGCATGTATGAAAGTGTACCCATGTTGTGAGAGGGTGTTGGATTCCCCTGGAACTGGAGTTACAGGTAGTTGTTAGCCACCGTGTGGGTGCTGGGAATCGAACCTGGGTCCTCTGCAAGAATAGCCAGTGCTCTTAACCACTGAGCCATCTCTCCAGCCCCCTTATTCCCCATCTTAAACCATTTGCTTCTCATTCATTATTTCAAGAGCTCAAATCGACTTTAAGCATGACAGAGAAAGCACGCACGGCCCACCTTGTACCACAATTTTCTTTGTTCAGTCTGACATCTTTCTCACCCATGTTTATTTGCACCGATGTCAGAAAAGGTAGAAAAGGCTAAGGTTCTATCAGGTGGCCATTGTTCCAAGCCTAAGTTTGCCACAATTATGGCCCTCCTTTCCTGTTGGGCAGCGGGGCAGCAAAGTACGCAGGCCTCCCCAAGAGGTAAATGGTCAGCTACTGGAAGACTACTTTCCAGAAGGATGACTCAGCTGAGAATGTATACTTGCTCTCTTGACCCCTTCCCTTCTTCCTGGAGGCATGTTGATGTGCTCTTTTACAAGTCAGGAAACAGTGTGATCATGTGTCTAACCCACTGGACTTATGTTTCAGCTCCTAGCAGCTCTACTACTGAGATTGTTCCCTGAGACGAGAGGAAATGGCAGGGACTCAGAACAGCCTCCCCTAGCCCTGGGAACATTCACCTGAGTATTACGTGGACATTAGCTTTGTGTCTATCTGCCATCCTCAATGCTGACTCTGAATGACATTGTAGCACCTACTGTAGAGGCTGATGCAGGGGTTGGAGCTCTGCATGCCAATGTGGAATTAACACATAGGTGCTACAGTGAGGTCTGATGTTAATGACTGAATTTCTGCAGTTGGTTCACAGATGAAGCTGTCCATCCCGTCACCATATTAGTTATTTCCTCATTGCTGGAATAAAATATGTGGCAAAATCAACTTAAGAAAAGAAGGGCTTATTTTGGCTCACAGGTCAAGGGTACAGTCATTATGGTGAGAAGCCGTTTGGCAGCAGGTGCTCAAGGCAGCTGGTCACATGAGAGATGAACGCTGCTGCATCTGGCCCAGGACACCAGCCCATGGGATGGTGCTGCCTACATTTAGGGTAGATCTCACAATTCATTCAGTCTAGAAACTCCTTCACAGACAAGTCCAGAGGTTTGTCTCCTAGGTGATTCTAGATCTTGCCAAGTTGATACTCAGTATCAACCATCACCATCACTATTTCTGCCAAAATGCAAAATGCTCCAGGCTCCATCCTATTCATGCAATGGTTGATGAACAGATCCCTCCTTGGGCAAGAAGAAATCCTGCTTGGGCATTAAAATGTTCTGCCATGATTAGTCACTTAACAAAACAAAGTGTTTACTCTGCCTGGCTACCTCATGTTATGAACTACAATTATACTGAGAATCGTTTAGCACTTGATTAATTCATCTTCGCATCTGTTCTGTAAGTTAAATGTCCTCATTACCTAAATTCCAGCAAGAAGTACAAATGACTTGCCCAAGGTCTTGTGTCATTCAGGCTGGACTCTTCTTATTTCTGTAGAGAAAAGACAGAGCACTGAAGGAGGCCTTTGTTCCCCACTCCGGGACTCCATCGCTCCTTTAGTCCGAAATGGAAACAGAGAGTGAGGAAAAGGGCCGTGAACCCCTGACCATCTAAAACCCCTGAAAATGTGTGCAACTGTCTAAATCAAAATCAATATGCTGCTTGGCTGGATAGCTGTGCAATTGTTGTTGAAGCTGGTGTATTATGTTCTAAATGTTTAATCTGGCAGAGGCCATAAAAGACGAGTTCCAGGCCATTTGGAGCTTATATTGCGAATGAGATGGTTGGGGAGGCAGCAAAAACCGCAAAAATGACAGCAGCCCCAGCAGCGTGTCACAGACAGTTCGATGTGGTTCTGCCGTAGATGCTCATCAGGCTTGGGCCAGAGCCTCCTCTGTGACCCAGAGGGAAGCAGTGCTCACAGCAAGATGGCAGGATAGCAGATCTTGCTGTTTGATGTTTGGGGAGGCTCTGTAGGACCTCCAGAAAAATCAATAGTCTAAGGCAGATATGGTAACTGTGGCACCAGACCTCCAAGAAAGGTAATCTTACCCTCCTGACACCATAAGAGGCACATTTAGCACAGACCACAGGCCAGGTCTGATGTGCTATGTGCCCAAGAGGGAAGATGTTCCTAGCCCAAAGCCTACAACTGGCCAGAAACCCAGCCATGCTGTAGCAAAGGCTTCCTGCTGAGGGTGAGGACAGCATGGGGTTTGAGTGCTCAGGTTAGAGTATCAGGAAGTGACTCCCAGTTCTCCAACCTACTCAACCTCTCCAGACCTTCATGTCACTATTCCATGCCTTAAAGGGATAGGTGGTGTACTGGTCCAGCAACATTATGGTGAGAATTAAGTCAGATACTTGGCACTCTCTAGTGTATAGTAAATATTCAATCAATGTTATCTGATAGTGCTAAGGTTCTGTGCATGCAAAAGAGCATGGGCCACATGGCAGTCTTTCAGGACCACGGCAAGTCACACCGGCTTCTCCTTTCTGTGCCACAAGCATTCTTGGCACTGGATGGCACCTGGCATCTCTCAAGGGTGTAGCATTAGGGTCTTGGAGCACAGCAGGATCTGAGCCTTGGCCAATCTCTCTAAGTGCACCAGGATTTATCAGCTTGAACCCTCTTTCTGGAAATATCCTCAGAGCCCAAGAACATTCACAGATTATGCTTTTGTTACACATTAGACACAGAGGGTTGGTATTTTACAGTCATTCATGCTGACTCTCACAGCTCTGTGAATGAACTTTGGCACAGAGAGAGTGTAGTCACATGGCAGCATTGGGGAAGGCAGAAAGCATGGCTTCTCCAACTGAGATGTCTAAATCCAGAGTTCTTCATACTGCACCACAGCTGTGTCTTTATTTATAGAAGCATAAATAAGATTGCAAAAGAAATATTTAGCTTCCTTAAGAAAGCCAACCGTTTTTAGGAGCTGTAAAATCACTTAATCTAACCCATCTGTCTACAGAAACTTACTGCATTAATTATAAATGTTGTTACCTGTTCACTGAACCGAGAACAAATATGTAAAATCCATACTTGTAGGGCTGGAGAGATGGCTCAGTGGTTTAGAACACTGACTGTTCTTGCAGAAGACCTGGGTTTGAATCCCGCACCCACATGGCAGCTAACAACTGTCCATAACTCCAGTCCCAGGGGATCTGACAGCTTCTTCTGACCTCCACGGGCATTGCACAACATAGGTGCACTTACCTACATGCAGGCAATACATGCATACACATAAAATGAAAATAATAAATAAAATTTTTTTAAAAATTATTTTTAAAAAATCAGTACTTGTGAGGCTGTGTTATGGCAACTGTTTGCATGCCTGTGTCTTCACTGAGAGACAACACCGTGTGGGTTCTGGAATGAAAGGGTTTCGGATCCTGGCTCCTTTATGTATCATTCATTCCTGCAGCCATGGGCCAGCTACTTTGTTTCACTGAACCTTAAGATCTTCAAAATTCTTCATCATGGAAGAGGAGACAGAAAGAATGTAAAAGCCAGAGGATAGGGAGGCGTACTGTGAAATCCTGTCTTCTGGTCACGGCATGGCTATGGCACTCATGAACTCATGATCTGCACAAGATCAGACCAGCCAAAATTCGGGCATAGATTGGGGAGAAGAGCTCCAGCTCCACCCCTTACTGGGGAGCTGTTGGCATTGAGATGTTGGCAGTTGATAGATGCTACAGAGAGGAAAATCATTCTTCTTTGAGGTTGAGGCCACTGGTGGGTTTCCCATGCTCCAGTGGATGGTCCATATCCATGTATATATGGGCAGCACTAAGTGGACTTAGTGGATTATAAAAATAAAGAAGATATGAAATTGGGAGGGAGAGATGTTGTAAGGGACATGGGGGGAGTACACAGCTTAGTTAGTTAGTGTTCTGCTGCTGTGATAAAACACTGTGACTAAGGGAACTTACATGAAGAAGAATTTATTTGAGTTTATAGTTCCAGGTTCCAGAGGAATTAGAGTCAGTTATGGCAGGGAGGCATGGTGACTGGAGCAGAAACAGAAAGCTAAGTGCTCACATCTTCAAGCAGACACAGGAAGCAAAGGGTGACTAGAAATCACACAAGGCTTAAGTACTTTCTAAGCCCCCCCCCCCATGATGTGCTTCCTCCAGCATGGCCACACTTTCTAAGACCTCCCAAAACAGCACCACCAACTGGAGACAAAACGTCCAAATGCTTGGAGCCTATGGGGGACATCCTCATTCAAACCACCACAACAGGGAAACGGGATGTGTGCATGATCATATTTTATTATACACATGTATAAAATTCTAATAAAATAAAAAGTAATTCTTAACAGTGATTTCAGGATTATTGGAAGGAGTCAGTGAAATAGCGTGGAAGTCAGCTAACACAGTGCCTGTCACCACACAGACACTGCCCAATGGCACATTGCCACTATTCCTCCTGAAATTACTACACTCTCTCAAATTACTCTCCAATTCAAAAGATGCATTACTAGTTCAAGTGAGCAAGTCTCACAAAGTGCAGCAGTATGATGAGTCAGCAGTTCTACTTCCAGGGACCCTACCACCAAGGTCCTCGACAGAGAAAGATGTATGCATGCAATGATAGCAACTACAGAACTGTTCCAGTGGCAGTGGGAGAAACCTATGTGTCAATCAAAGGACGAATTGCTTAAATGGGTTATGATTTATCTATACCAGGGCAAATTTCTTCTGTAAAGCCACAAAGTAAATAGTTTAGCCTTTGTAGGCCATCTATTCACTTCCACAATGACTTACCTCTACCATTGTGGCATGAAGTCAGCCGTGGTCAACATGTGAAAGAGTGATTATGACTGTGTCTGCAAATAAACCTGAGTACAGATGCAGATAGAGGGCCAGAGACAGCCTCAGGGCACAATGTTCAAGTCTGGGTCCCACACGAACACTGACAAAAACACCAAGTGGATCTCTGCGTACTTAGGCAGAAAGAGCGTGTGGGGACTCCTATGACCCATAAGGAAAATATAAATAATACAAAAAAAAAGTGGGACAAGAACATGAGCAAGCAGTTCTTTTTTTGCAGTTAAAAATAGGAGTAGTTGCCAGGTGTGGTGGAGCACACCTTTAATCCCAGTACTGGGGAGGCAAAGGCAGGCAGATCTCTGTGAGATCAAGGTCAGCCTGGCCTTCATAGCAAGTTCCAGGCCAGCTGGGGCTACAGGGGGACCCTGTCTCAGAAAAACAGGAATGGCTTATTAATATTATTATGTAACAGTAAATTCAAACTGATCAGTTTAGAAAAAATTATTCTTCTATTTATTTATTTATTTTTGCTTTTTAAAGACAGGGTCTCATGTAGCCCCAGCTGACCTGGAACTCACTATGTAGACCAGGCTGGCCTTGATCTCATAGAGATCAGCCTGCATCTGCCTCCAGAGTGCTGGGATCAAAGGTGTGCACTACCACACCCAGTTTATTTTTTAAGTATTTTTTATTAACATAGAATGTATTATGATCACAGTCCCCCCTCTCCCAACTCCTCCCATATACACCTCCACCTCCCTACCTACCCAACTTCATGGAGTTTTTTTTCCTCTGTTCATCTACTGAGTTCAATACATGCTGCCCAAATAGTCTCAAGTATGGAACCTGCCCTGGATTGTGGTCAAGCAAGAGTCACACCCTTCAAGAAAACTGACTCTTCCTGTTCCAGCAGCTGCCAAATGTGATTAGGTCCTCAGCTAGGGGTGGAACCTCCTGCCCACCTTCCCCACTCCATGCTGGGATTTGGTCTGGCTTAAACTTGGGTAGGTCTTGGAGAGAAGAGTGTGATACTGGTGTCCCTTTGGTGGCTGAACACACTGCAGTGTCTTGTTCTCTTCACATTGACCAGTTGTGGACCTCTGTGATAACTGCCTTCTACTACAAGCAGAAGCTTCTCTGAAAAGAGTTGAAAGATACACTAATCTATGGGTATAGCAATGTCATCAGATGTCATTTTAATATTATGTCCCTTTAGTATAATATTAGTAGTAGTCTCTCTCCTAGGACCTAGGACCTATCTAACCACAGGTTCTTGGCCCAAATACCAGGGCCAATCCAATCCAAGGGTAGTTGGTTACTCCCATAATATTTGTGCCACTGTCACACTAGGGGGCAGTGCTTGCCAGGTCAGTCATTATTATAGAGCATGAGGTTCACAGCTGGGTAAGACTGATGATTACTTTTCTCTACTGGTAGTGTGCCTAGCACCTTCCAGCACTTTGAAAGCTAGCCAGTAGGGATGAAGCTTCCAAGTCAGTATCCACTTGATTTTTTCCCTTTTTCATGATTCATGTATGTGTTGTATTTAACAATAGGGTCTGACCATCAAGTTCTGGAGGGTAACCAAGGGCACTGGCAATTGCCTGTAATGTTTGGAGGTCTAATCTTAAGTATATTAGTTATTTTTCTTGTTGTTGCAGCAAAATATCTGCCAAATCATCCTAAGGAAGGAAGGATTTATTTTGCTCACAGTTCTAAGAGACACAGTCCATCATGGCAGGAAAGTATGGTAGCCCCAGATGGGCTGGTCACTTTGCACCAACAATCAGGAAGCAGAATGAGTACAGTAAGTGGGTACTTGTTATAAAACCTCAAGGCCCACCTTCAGTGACTCACATCCTCCAGCAAGGCTTCACCTGGTAAGGGTTGTACAACCCAAATAATGCCACCAGCCAGGGACCAAGTATTCAAACATGTATCTATGGGGTTAGCCTGGTCTCCACAGTGAGTTCCAGGTCAGCTGGGGCTACAAGAGATTCGAGAGAGGCACTGGGGGAACTGTGGTCTGGAGGAGAATGTCCTCCATCAGCTCCCTTGTTCGAATACTTGTCTCCCAGATGGTGCTGCTGTTTGGAGAGGCTGTGGAGCCTTTAAGAGATGAGACTCAGCTGAAAGAAGTGAGATACTAGAGGTGAACCTTGAGGAGTATAGCCCAGTCCCACTTCCCTCTCCCTGTCGCTGCTTCCTGGTCCCCTGAGATGTGGGCAAACCAGCTCCTGTTCCCACTACAGACACAAACTATTCCCACGGTCGTGCCTTCTCTGTCTATTCTACCATCAAACCTTGAGCCAAAAAAGTCCTTCCTCTCTTAAGTTACCTTTCAGGCGTTTTGTCAGAGCAACAAGAAAAGTAACCAATATGTACAGGAAATTCAAGAAGCCACTTGGAAAAATTGCTCAAATGTCTGAGAGATGTTTCTAAATGCAAACTAAAACAAAAATATCCTTTTTCACTCATCAAATCTGTAAGAATTAAAATACTGACAAAATCAAGTGTAGGGATCTTATAAAGAGTCCATTCAAACACTATTAGAAGAAGTAGAAATGTAGACAACCACGTTCAAAGGGTCTTTGGCAGAGTCTGAAACTGCACATTCCCCTACCCTATAAGCCAGCATTTCTTTGTCCCTATTGCTACCTAGGGATCCACTTTCACATGCATGCAGAAGCCTGGATAAGAAAGCTAATTGAAGCATTCTAACAGTAAGAAATTTAAAATGACCTAAAGGTCCAACAATAATGGCGTAAGAAAACATAAGCAGCAGAATGCAATTCAGCAATTATGAGGTCGAAAGCAGCCCTTTGTTCCAAAGAGTAGATAGATCTCAGTGCCAAGCTCTGCAATAATCCTTACAGCACAGTACAATATACATAAGCACTTGGGCTTGAAATCAAATGACACTGTATTTTACTGCAAGTCCGTGTGCCCACACACCTGTACAAAGATATTCCGAGTCTGGAAGACTATGCAATGAACTCAAAGGGGGGTTATCTGAAGGGATAGGAGAGAATTCAGGATTAGAGGTGGTAGTCAATGGCATTTTAGCTTTAGTTAAATGTATCTATGTCTTATTCTATATTTAAAATAATGTTCATGGGACTAGAGAGATAACTTATGAGCACTGGCTGCTCTTCCAGAGGACCTGGGTTTGGGTCCTATAACTTGCATGGAGGCTAACAACCATCCATAACTCCAGTTCCAGGAAATCTGATGCCTTCTTCTGGCCTCCATGATCATTGCATGCACCTGTTACATGTACATACATGCAAACAAAACATACATATCAAATATAAATAAAGTCAAGAAAACATTTTAAATAATGGTCATATGTACATTAAAAGTACATGTGGTATATGACACCATCTTTTGCTGTATAAGTTGATGTTTATGTTGTTCGTGTGTGTGTGTGTGTTCATGTGTACACGCACATGCACACATGCATGCATATCTAGAAGGGTAAATACCAAATAAATTGCATTGTTGTTTCTGGGAATTGAGGAAGAAAACATTCTCTTTTTTCAAGATTTTACTTTTTTAAAATTCTCTCTCTCTCTCTCTCTCTCTCTCTCTCTCTCTCTCTCTCTCTCTCAACATGCATGCAGGTACCCTTGGATGCAAGAAGAGGATGACAGATCCTTTGGAGCTGGAGTTATAAGCATTTATGAGCTGCATGACATGGATGCTGGGAATCGAACTCTGTTCCCTTGTAAGAGCAGTGAGTGCCCTTGACCACTGAACCATCTTTTCAGCCCCAGAATACATTCCCTTTACGTGATGAGGCAGGATGGCACTAATGGCACTAATGGCACTAATGTCCACTCCAGCCACGTCACTGCAGAGCTATGTAGCCATGGAAGGCAACATTGGTTTTCTTGGCTGAGAAATTAGGATACTATTACCTGATGTGGTACTTTCTGGGAGCAGAGCACTCTTATAAGTACTTATATATGTCATCTTATTTCACTTTCACTTTAGCCCTGTGAAGTAGCATCATGTCACCATTTTAGAGATGAAGAAACTGAGGCACAAAGAGGTTAAGTGACTTGCCCAAGGCCACAACACTGCAAAGTTTATAAGAGGGAGTCTTCAGCTGTAAACACTATTCTATCTGCACATTATTGCTATCTTCATTTTTATATAATATGTTTAAATGCACTTATATAGGACATGAAAATAGAAGAGGGGATATTTAGAAAGAGGAAGGGGACTGGTGGAGGAGGATGGTTCATTAGAGAATAATGGGGAGTGAATAAGGTCAAAGCACATAATACACTTGAACAAAAATATCATAGAGTGATCACTTTGCACAATCAATATCCACTAAACATTAATATATGCCTGCATTTCACAGTCCTTGAATTTCATTAACTTGCTATATGTATTTGTGTGTTGATTTCCTATAGCTGCTAAAACAAATTGATTCAGTGCTTAAAACAGTAAAAATACATTTTCTGCAGTTAAAGAGGCCAGAAGAAGATGCTGGCAGGGCTGCATGGTCCCCTGGGGCTCCATGGAATCTACAGCTCCCCATCAGTTTCTACGGCGCCATGCTCCTAGCTCATGGTCCAGCTTCACAGTCTTCCAGCCTTGGGCTGGGTAGCCATCTCCTGCTTATCTGAGTTGAACTCCCCTTATAATGGCTTTGTGATTCCATCAGACCTACCCAGACACTTCAGGTTGATCATCCTAGTTCATGATAATAAATCATACCTACAAAGTTCCTTTTGCTATATAAAATGACATGGTCACAAGTTCCAGAGATAAAAATGTGGGAATCTTTGGAGGTCATTATTCTATCTACTATGTATGCAAGTGTGTGTGTGTGTGTGTGTGTGTGTGTGTGTGTGTGTGCATACTTTTAGAGGCCAGAGCTCGAAGTTGGGTATCTCTATCACGTGTGTGGTGTATGTACATATCCATATCTGTGTGTGTACATATCCATATCTGTACACAGTAATAAACTTACGTACATAAAATTTTAATAGAGGAACTCAGATACAATAACCACACATTACACACACATAATGCATAGGCAGACTGTGTTCCTATATACACACTTGTTCAATGGCAGAAACCTAAGCTTAGGAAAAGGAATGTGACTAAGCCTCCTGCCAGGAGATAAGGGGGTTTAAGAGGCTTCCAGAATGTTCACGCCCTATGTCTGATTGTGTGGAGGTTGGTAGAGGGCAGAAGCATTCATTTTCCCAGTACTCCAGGATTGCAAAAAGTGGTGGCTGACTAGATGCACAGGTCCTCTGCCCCACAGCCCACAAACACATGATTTGGTACACTGGAGTGACTTGAAGATGCTCCTCCACACATCATGGATGAGGCAGAAGATGCAGAGTACATCACTGGGCTGCATGTTGAAACTGGTCCCAAGACTAGGTCTGCATCAGTTTCAACACTCTCTGATACCTCTTTGCTCAAGTTTGCCAGTGTCTCTTGAAATAGGTCTGCTCGGTCTAAGCACTAAATCTTCTGCCTCAGGGAAGACAGGAGCTTTGGGGCTTCCTTCAAAATCCTGGCATCTGGTGTTGGACTGGAAGCACCTCAGTGGTGCCACTAAGTTGATTCTGTTTCTTCTCGGAAACACTCCCCACACGATTGCACACATTTTAATTTCCAATCAGCCTTGCTTTGTCAGGGTAACCGCAGTGCTGCGGAGTGACAGTTTCCCCAGCTGCTGTGCAGACCTCAATTACCTCCTGCTGAGTTCATCTCAAGAGGACAGCTACAGTTCTGAGCACTCCCTCTCATGCTGGTTTACCTGGCCTGACCCAGCCCCACCATGTATGAGCCCATCAGAGCCCCCTTGGCTTTGATGTTCCATCTCTGTCAAGCCTTTGAGGGGTGGCTTGGTTGATAGTCACAACTCCTGGTTTATTGCTTCATCAGGAAACATAGCATGTGAAGCTAAGCTACCACTGCAGTCCTGACAGGAAGGCCAGACAGGGACCAGAGGCCAAACTCCCTGAATTCCCTCTGCTGTCAATTGCCCAAGACAATTGACAAGGCAAGCAACCCTCTCCAAATGCCATGTTAGGAGGGAGCCTAGGGCAGACCTATAGAATGTCCCTGTCACTGACGGTGGTACCACATCTTATACAAGCCACACCAACTTGCTGAGTTCCCCTAGGAACCTAGTTTCTGAGGACAACTAATGTCACATAGTAGCTTTTTGGAGAAACTGCCTTAGCAGAGTTTCACCAGGTTGCTGCGCCTCCTGGCTCTTTTCCATCTTTGCCCAGTATCTCTAGATGCACAGAAGCCAGACCGTCTCATGGCCTGTGCTGCATCCCTCCTCGGTCTTTAATGCAAATACAAGTATGTAACCTGCTATGGAGTTTGCTTGGTATCTGTGTTAAGGAAATATAGGAAGAAGCTTCAAGGGATTCAAGATACAGAGGTCTAGTGTGATGGCCCACACAGGGGAGCAAACAGAGACAGCACATCTGGATGATGGGACCCCATTTGGCCCATGGCCTTCTGAATGATAGAACCCCTTTTGGCCCACAGTCCTGCTCTTCTCCTCCTTCCCTAAAAAAAATGCCCTTTGGGCCCTGGAACTCTCAAGACGGAGCCGGGAGGTAGAAGCCACTCCCATGCGTCAACAATGCCAGCCCCTAATAAACCTGATTTCCCAGCTCTCCTCCTCCCAAATGCTGGCCTTTAGGAGGTGGGCAGCCTGTGCCTTTGACATCCCTGCTCACAACTGCCCATCTCACCATCACATGTATTATTAAGGTGACTGTAAAGATTCCTCCCAGACTAAAGAATCTACACTTTTCCTTTTCGCACTCTCATATATTAATTGTACAAAAGTGAGTTTTATTATGACATCTACAGACATGCATATAATGATCTTTGACCTCATCCAACCCCTCTCCCTGCCACTGAGCCGTTTTTTTCTTTCCAGATAGCTTCCCATCTTCTTTTGTGTCTACTTTTTAAATTTATTTATTTTTATTTTATGTATATGTGCTCCCTGCATGAATGTAGGTGTGCCCGTGTTGTGCAATGCCCATGAAGGCCTGAAGAGGGTGTTGAATCGCCTGGAACTGGTATTATGGAAGGTTGTTATCTGCCATGTAGGTGCTGGGAACACAACCTGGGTCCTCTTGAAAAGTAGAACGTGCTCTTAACCTCTGAGCCATCTCTCCAGCTGCCTCATGTCTTTTTTTTTTTAAATCTAGAGAAACTGCAATGTCTTATCATGGTACCCCTATACTATGTCTCTGAAAAAAAAAAAAAAAAAAACAAACTCCACTAGTCTATGATCTTTCTAATCAAAATTATGTTTGCACAACTGAAAATGTCCAGGGCTGGTCAGGAATGTGGTTGCTTAAACATGTTTAAACTTCTCCATTCCTACACAAATCTTCAGAAAGAAATGGGTGTTGAAAGCTGGCAAACGCGTATCTTATCTGGAGTCAATTTAGAATTCCTGTCCTATGAGATACAGCGCACCTCTTGATACTATAAGCTGCATGACTAAGGGCTTTTTTTCTTCCTCATTTTTAATATGATTCATAGCCATCAAATGTAACAGACTCTCATAAGGCCTAAGACATGGCAGCCAAGGAAAGAGAAGCAGCCGGTGTGGTGTACACACCTCTGATCCCTGCACCCTCGGCGCAGGAGACAGGAGCACTGAGAGTCTGAAGTCAGCCTGAGCTGCCTAGCAAGAGCCTGTCTCAAGAAATGAGAGGGGTGGGAGAGGAAGACAAGGACGGGGGAGAGGCAGGGAAGGGGGGCAAAGGGGGAGCACGGGAGGAGAGGGAAAAGAACAATGCATCAAGCAAAAGGAAAGGTAGAGTGAGAACAGGAAGAAGAGGGGGAGCCAGAGGGGCCAAAGCAGCAGGTGTGTGTGAGAGGCCTGAGAGCTACGGAGAGCGGGACAGGCAGGGACTGGCTCCCAGCACCCCTTGTCTGTGGGACCCCTACTCCAAGATCGCTAGAGGATGCCTCAGGCCACAGCTAGTACAAAACTCCTTGTGTATGTGTGTGAAATGTGTGTGCTTGTGTATATATGTATGTGTGTACATGTATGTGTGTACATGTATGTGTGTACATGTATATGTGTACATGTATGTGTGCACATGTGTATGTGTGTACATGCGTGGACATATGTATATGTGCATATGTGAGAAATGTGTGTGCCTGTGTATATGTGCGTGCATGTACATATATGTGTGTGCATGTGTGTGCATATGTGTATGTGTGTACATGTGTGTACATACATATATGTGTGTGAAATGTGTCTGCTTGTGTATATGTACGTGCATGTGTGTGCATGTGTATGTACATGTGTATGTGTGTACATGTGTGTACATATGTATATGTGTGTATGTGTGTGCCTGTGTATGTATGTGCATTACGTGTGTATGCATGTGTGTGCATGTGTGTATATGTATGTGTGTGAAATGTGTGCCTATGCATATGCATGTGCATGTGTGTATGTTGTGAAATGTGTGTGTGCCTGTGCATATGTGTGTGCATGTGTATGTCTGTGCATGTGTTCATATGTGTGCATGTGTGTATGCGTATGTGTGAGAATGTGTTTGCATGTGTGTACATGTGTATATGTGTCTGTGTGCGAATGCGTATGTGTACATGTGTATACAAGTCTGTGTGAATGCATATGTGTGTGTCTGTACATGTGTGCATGTGTCTGTCTATACCGCTTTCTCTTGTGTTCTGTAGTCCTGCTACATAGTCCTGGAGTTAATCTGTCCTTCCATGTTTCTGCCCTGGTAACTCCTTTGTGTCACTGCTCTTAATAATAGAAAAAGAGCAGCTTGACAACATGGAGTACGATGCCCCGGCAGGTGATCTGATACCTGGGCTAGCTGCTGAGTGGCTAATGGTAGGGTAGCAGATACAGTGGGACACACTGGACTGATTCCCATCTTGGGTGGGATGGAGGAACACAGTGGGGCATTTCGTAGCATTACTCAGATGCCATGCAATTTAAAATTATAGGTGATTTCTAGAATTGTCCACTTAATATTTTTGGACCTTCGTTTGCTATAGATAATTGAAATCACAGAAAGCCAAAATGGTAGTTGAGGGGAGGACCACAGTATTGCATTGTATTGTGTTGTATGTATTGCACTGTACTGCACTGCACTGCACCGTACTGCACTGCACTGCACCGTACTGCACTGCACTGTACTGCACTACACTGCACTGTACCGCATGCACTGCACTGTACTGCACTGCACTGTACCGCACTGCACTGCACTGTACTGTACCGCACTGTACTGTACTGCACTGCACTGCACCGCACTGCACTGCACTGTACTGTACCGCACTTCACTGCACTGCACTGTACCGTACTGCACTGCACTGTACTGTACCGCACTGCACTGCACTGTACTGTACCGCACTGTACTGTACTGCACCGCACTGCACTGCACTGCGCCGCACTGCACTGCACTGCACCGCACTGCACTGCACTGCACTGTACCGTACATACTGCACTGTACCGCACCGCACTGTACTGCACTGTACTGCACTGCACTGTACTGCACTGCACTGTACTGCACTGCACTGCACCGCACTGCACTGCACTGCACTGCACTGTACTGTACCGCACTGCACTGCACTGCACTGTACTGTACTGCACTGCACTGTACTGTACCGCACTGCACTGCACTGTACTGTACCGCACTGTACTGTACTGCACTGCACTGCACCGCACTGCACTGCACTGCACCGCACTGTACTGCACTGCACTGCACTGTACCGTACATACTGCACTGCACTGCACTGTACTGCACTGCACTGTACTGCACTGCACTGTACTGCACTGTACCACACTGCACTGTACTGTACCGCACTGCACTGCACTGTACTGCACTGTACTGCACTGCACTGCACTGTACTGTACTGTATTGTATCATACTGTAGGTTTTGCTAAAAGAGTAGATAATATTGTCATCAAACACAGAAGGGTGGTGACCATGTGGGCTGATGGATTATCTATTTCCTTGACCATATTGACTCTATCATTATGTAATGCATATCAAAACATCACACTATATTACTTAAATCTATAAATTAAATATATATATATATATATATATAAATCTTTAAAGGGAAACAAGCAGGGAGTAAAAGTCTCTTATGTGTCAGATACCATATCTGGCACTTTCTATGAGACAGATGTTGCCCTGAATTTCAAATGATGAAACACACTCAGAGACTTTATGGAAGTCACCCAGGTCACACCACTAATTAAGTGGACATTGGGGTTCATAATCTTTCTCTACACCTCATGATTTTTGCTATCATGCCCTCTCCCCAGGACACTGAAGCAGGATAAATTTTCAAACAACCATAAAGAATGGTGTTGTATGTGACCATAAAATCTTTAGTATAAAAGATTATGGCAAATAAAGTTAGGTTTAGTTAATCATAAAACTGAGCTTCAGTTCTCTTACACTTAACTGAGTTTTTATGGGGACATTATTCCAGGGAGAGAATCCAAACTTGCAAGCATATTGTTGGAATTTGGCCATAGAAATCAGGTCAAGATTTCATCCCCCTCCCCAAATGCCAAGAGGTCTTTAATGCCTCCCATAAATCTCTTTCTCATTTTCATCCTCTTTACCCATAAATGGTGAGGTTCAGACAGTACCTCTCAGAGTCCTGACAGCCCAGAGGAGCTAGAAGTCTCCAGGAGGAGGGAGACACAGAGTTCTTGGTCATCAATACACCCCATTAACTCCCATGGTCCCCCTTCCTCCCCAGGGCTTTGTCATCAAAGAGGTTGGTATTATAAAACTTGGCCCTCCTATCTTGTCTTTTCTTTTTACCTCATTTTAATAGTTTTTATTTGGTGATGTTATGATAGCACACAGAAAACTACCCTAAAATTCCAGTAACTTACACCAGAAAATATTTTCTTTTAATATTTTGTTGACTTTTTGAGAATTTCATACGACTTTTATCATATTCATACCCTCTCCCCCATCTCCACCCCAGCCCTACTACGCCCCTTCCAGACTTCATGTCCCCTGCTATCTTTCTTCTTTTTAAGCCTATTAAGTCTAATCTGTATTCCCCAAATGGTCTTGAGTCTAGATCCATCCCCCTGGAATCTAGTCCACCTGTCAGATGTCACGCCCTTAAAGAAAACTGACTCTCCATCCCCAGCAACTACCAATTGTCAATACTCCCTCAGCTAGGGCTGGGACTTCTCACCCATCTCCCCCCTCCCTGCTGGGATTTTGTCTGGCTTGGGCTTGTAAAAGTCTTGTGCATCTGTCACAACTGCCCAGCTATGTCCATAAAACACAGTTTCCCTGTATTCATTTACCACCTCTGGTTCTTACAGTCTTTCCACCCCCTCTTCCTCAATGACCCCTGAACCTTGGGAGGGGAGGGTGTAGCATGGGTATCCTACTTAAGGCTGAGCGTTCTGACCTTTCTTATTCTCCACATGTTGACCAGCTGTGGGCCTCTGTGTTAATTGCCATTTGCTGCAAACTCTCTGGTGAGAGTTGGAAGGCACACTAATTTACAGGTATAACAATAAGTCATTAGAAGTCAGTTTAATACTATGTCTTTTTAGCCGAATAAAAGTAATAGGCTCTCCCTTACAGCCTGTGTGACCTGGCTAGTCACAGGTTCTTGGTACTAATAGTAGTGCCAGGTGTGGGTTCCACCTTGTGAAGTGGGCCATAAACACAATCAGAAGGTGATTGGTTACTCTTAAATATTCATGCCACTATTGTACTATTGGGCATGTCTTACAAGGCCAGTTATTATTGTAGCTTGCAGGATTCACAAGTGGGCAAGGTTGATCACTACTTTTCTCTTCTAGTGACATGCACAGCACTTTCCAGCACTATGAAAGTTAACCAGTAGAGATGAAGCTTCAAGGTCAGTACCAGCTGCATTTCTCCTTGTTTGTTCTACAACTCATATATGTAGTGCCTTCAGAAATAGAGTCTTACTGTCAAAGTTATGGTGGGTAACCAAGGGCAATAGCAATAGCCAAATTTGTTTGAGGATCTGTGGAAACCCCCTAGTCAACAACTCCCAAAAAGGGAGGTTCATTCCTGGCATTATGCTTTTCATTTGCTAGCCTGTAGTGTCTGGCAGGTCTATTGAAGCCCCATAGGGTAACTACATTTAAATTCTTTCTATATTGTATATGTATTTTAAGAAGCTTCTACAGTAGGTTTCTACATGACTTTTTGAAGAAGCCTTTAGTGTTATCTCTCCCCTTATTTCCTCCTCTACCCTCTCCCCTCATTCCCCACCCCCATTTAACCCTTCCTGCCCTGTTATTTCCCCCTTTGCCCTTTATGTCACTGCATTATGTCTCCTTTCCCATGAACTTCCCACTTCATGAGCCCTTATTAGTTTCCTGAACTCTATGGACTTTCCAATTAAAATACACCTAAAGATTCAAAATTAGCATCCACTTATCATAGAGAATACATGTTGTTTGTCTGGCTTGATCGGGGTTACTTCACACAGGATGATTGCTTCCAGTTCCATTCATTTACCTGAGACTTTCATGATTTCCTTTTTAACAGCTGAAAAGTATCCCATTGCGCAAATATACCATACTTTCATTATCCACTCATCTGTTGATGGACATCTAAGTTGTTTCCATTTCCTAGCTATTGCGGATAGACCAGCAAGGAACATGGGTGGACAGGTATCTCTGCAGTAGGATACAGAGTCCTTTGGTATATTCCCAAGAGTGGTAAGGCTATATCATGCTGCAGAAATATTTTTAGCCTTTTGAGGAACCTCCATATTGATTTCCATAGTGGCTGTACCAGTTTGCACTCCACCCAGCAGTGAATAAGTGTTCCCCTTTCCCCACATTCTTGCCAGCATTTGTCATCATTTATGTGTTGTATCTTAGCCATTCTGACCTGAGTAAGATGAAATTTCAAAGTAGTTTTAATTTGCATTTCCCTGATGGCTAAAGATGTTGAACATTTAAAAGTATTTCTCAGTCATTTGTGTTTCATCATTTGAGAACCCTCCATTTAGTTCCTTGCCCCAATTTTTAATTGGGTTCTTTGAGGTCTTTGTTTTTAGTTTAGTTGTGTTTTTTAGTTCTTTATATATTCTAGATACTAACCTTCTGTCAGATAGGTGCCACCCTGTAGGTTGCCTCTTTATTTGAATGATGGTGCCCAAAGCTATATAGAAGCTTCTTAGCTTCATGAGGTCCCATTTGTCCATTTTTGGTTCTAATGCCTGTGCTATTGAGGTCCCATTCAGAAAGTTCTTTCCTGTCCCTAGCCTATAAGTTCTGGAGTATTCCCTACTTTCTCCTCTATCAGATTCAAGTTGACAGGTCTTATATTGAGGTCTTGATCCATTTGGAGTTGAGTTTTGTGAGGGTGAGAGCTGAAGATCTAGTTTCACTCTTCTATATGTAGCTGACCTGTGTCACCAGCACCATTTGTTGAACTTGCTGTCTTTTCTCCAGTATGTGTTTTGGCCCCCTTTTCAAAAATGAAGTGATGGAAATTTGAGATTCTTTTTTTCAATTTTTGTAAAGAAGTATATTGAATTTTGCAGTCTCCCGCTCTTTTCTCTGCACTACAATGTCTTAGGCCTTGTTCAAAACCTGTAACAAGCCAGGTACTCAGGAGGCAGAGGCAGACAGATCTCTATGAGACCAAGGCCATTCTGGTCTACTTAATGAGTTCTAGGCCAGCTGGGGCTATGGAGAGACTTCGTCTCAAAAAAAAAAAATCCCTATTAACAGTTGGTAGATGGGAATCTTATGTAAAATGTAGGAGAGAGTTCAGTCTGTAAAATGATTGCCTTGCATGGGTAAAGACTGAGTTTGATTCCCAGAACCCACATTGAAAAATTAAAAGCCTAGAGTTATAGTGTGCACTTGCAATCCCAGTGCTGGGGAAGCAGAAACAGGCAGATTCCTGGGGCTCACTATCCATCTAGCCTAGGCCCCTGAGGCCAGTAAAAAGCCCTCTTTCAAAAATCAATATTAAAAAATGTGGACAGGGTCTGATGATGATGTCTTCTGGCCTCCACATGTGTGAGTGCACACACACACACACACACACACACACACACACACACACACACACACACACACACACACACACACTTAAAAAAATTTTAAATGTATATGGAAAATATCCAAATCAAATAGCCTAAAGTATCTGACCAAGAGGCATAGTACTGGGGCTGAAGAGATGACTCAGTGGTCAACAGCACATGCTACTCTTGCAGAGGACCCAAGTTCAGTTCCCAGCACCTACCTAGGGGCTCAAAACCACCTGTAACTCTAGTTCCAGGGGTTTCAATGCCCTCTTCTGGCTTCTTCAGGCACTGCATGTATGTGGTGTACACATACATGCAGGCAAAATACTTATACACATAAAATAAAAATATATTTTCAAATAGGCACAGCATCCCAAGGCAGGAATTATGAACTCACTGTAGGTCACGGTTTTTTAACCTCAAAATGCTGACAATCAGGACAGATAAATCGTTGTTAAGAATTACAAAGTGAAGTGATCTACATCCTCAATTCTACTCTCCCTCCCCACACTAGATCCTAGGCATCATGCATGCTTCTGCTGAAATGTGACTTATCAATGGTCTTCCCAGATCTCCAGAAGTCTGGATTACACTCTTCTTCAATGTGCCACCATTTACCTGAACTCTGCACATAGTATCATCACATTATAGTCAGCTATTAACTTAAATGACATGACAGAGAATGTAGATGGCGCCCTGACCTACTATTCAGTCTATTTGTTTTGCCCCAGCCCAGTCCCCCTATGGCATCCTCCCAAATTGTGACCAAGCTTCTATCTCCATGACTTTGATAGTGGATGTGATGAGTCATTTTGTCAATGTGATTTGATTGAGAAACACCTAGGAGATTAGTAAAGCAAACCACTGTGGGTGTCTCTAATGAGTTTCCAGAGATGATTAGACTCTTAAGAAAGGGATTAATCCCGGTGGATTCAAGAGATGCTAAGAGGTAACAAAGGGAATGGGTTGGGCCTACTTGAAGGAAGTAGGTCACTGAGGGTATGTTCCTGTGAGATAGATCTTACCTGGTTCCTTCCTGTATTCCTTCTTTCTGCTTCCTAGTCACCATGATGGGAACTGCTCTGCTCTGCCACACCCTCTCATCCTGATGGCCTAACACCTCAAATCATGAGTCAAAATCAGTCTGTCTTTCCTTAAGCTATTCTCTCAAATGTTTTGGTCACAAGCACAAAACAGCTACCCAATACAGTGGGGAACCTACTACCTTCCATCTCGCTGCCTTAAATGTGCCATAAGACTGGATCCCAATCACAACCCCCAATCTTGATTCTTGAAATCTCTTCTTGGCCTTGGTTCTACCCCCCAACTGGGACTGTGGGGCAGGGCGGGGGGCAGCAGGGCACTACTTTCAGACTGACAGGTATATATACACAAATGCATCCCAGGCTGGTGTCTGCCAACCACTCAGCCTCTTTAAGAGTCATAGACGTTAGGCCAATCAGCTGTACAAATGTTTCTGAATGAGACAGGAATGATGAGAAAGGCACAATGACTTGTCTAGGTCTGTGTAGGATCTCAGTTCCTCTGAGCAGGGACTGGGGTACTCACTGTGCAGAGCTCCATGGGTCCTGCTTGGTTTTTATGAGCTGTTTCCAGGACACCAAGTAATGGTAAACTCCACAGGTACCTGACAAGTGCAAATGCTTGTTCTAAGTCTTGAGAGGATGTACCATCTCAATGCGGGTAATCCAAGAAGTTCCTGTCCACAGAGGAAAGAGCGAAGGCTCCTGAATAAACATGTTTCTCTTTCCCAGGGATGGTGCCGCTTACCTGGTTCTGTACCAGACTCCTTCCTACCCTTGCAGATCCTCCAGCCACACCCTAGACATTCCCACCACTGCTCAGACAGCATCCTGGCTGTCTTTTATGTATGTGGGTGGAAGGAAAGCCTGTCCTTCTGAATGGCTCTCTTCATCCTCACTCCAAGTCATTTTCTACACTGCTGAAGGATCTTTCTAGATCACTACTCTGATGTTCCTCTTCTGCTTAAAGCCTTTGAATGATCGTTCACTATCTTCAGAGAAAAATGCAAACTCATCTATCGAATTCCTTTACATTAGCCCTGCTGTCTTCCTGGATCATGGCTGGTTCCTCTCCCATAATACACTTCTCACTTCAGCGTACACCCAGCAGAACTGCTACATCATATGGATGTCCCATTTTAGGGTTTGGGGAACTCTTCGTACTGTTTTTCATAATGACTAAACTAATTTGTGTCAGAACAACAATGTATAAGAATCTCCATTTTTCTTTTCTTTTTTGGTCTTTTTGAGACAGGGTTTCCTTGTAGCACCAGCTGGCCTGGAACTCACTATGTAGACCAGGCTGGTCTCGAACTCACAGGGATTTGCTTGTCTCTGCCTTCCAAGTGCTGGGACTAAAGGTGTGTGCCACCACACCAGGCAAGAATCTTCATTTTTCTGTATTTTTACCAATATTTGGTTTGTTTGTTTGTTTGTCTATAATGACCATTCTCACTGGGGTGAGATGATGCCTACATACTTGATTTGCATTTCTGTGAAGATTGGTGAAATAGCACTTTTTCATGAATGGGTTGGCCATCTTTGTGATCTTTTTGAAAAGTGTCTGTTTAGTACTTAAGCCCATTTTTAAATTTTATTTTGTGTATATGTGGTGTACATGCATGTGTGTATACATGTTCACATGTGTACGGTACATGTGGGGGTGTCTGTGAACATATGTGTGTGTGCATGTGGAAGCCCAAAGTTGAGGTCAGTGTCTTGATTGCTTTCACTTTATTCCATTGAGGCAGAGTCTCTCACTGAATCCACAGCTTCTCAGTTCTGCTAGTCTAGCCAGCCATCTTGCTCTGAGGAACCCCTGTCTCTGGCTCCTCAGTGAGGGGATTACAGATGATACCATGCCTGCTGGCTTTTTTACATGGGTTCTGGGGATCAGAACTCCGGGCCTCACACTTGCACGGTAAGTGCTTCATCCACTGAGCCATATCCCCAGCCCCTTAGGCCCATTTTAAATTTGATTGCTTGAGTGCCTTTCATAGCCTAGATGTCAATCTGTAGTCATTTCTGTCATTCACAGGACTTCCTTCCTTCCTTCCTTCCTTCCTTCCTTCCTTCCTTCCTTCCTTCCTCCCTCCCTCCCTCCCCTCCCATAGTTTGGTTCTTACTCGTGGGGGTGGGTTCCTTGCTGTACAAAGCTTCTTACTTTAATATGATCTCATTTGTCTATTTTCACGTTTGTTTTCTATACTTTCAGGGTCCTGTCTAAACACTAACTGCCTACACCAATGTGTTGACCTGTTTCCCTGTATCTTCATATTGTTATTTCAGAGTTGCTGGTTTACATTTGGGTCTTTCGTCTACTTTGAATTTATATCTAGGAAGAGGAAGGAATCTAGTTTCATTTGACTGCTATTGTGTTTCTAATTTCACCATCATCATTTACTGAAGTGACAGTTTCATCTTCACACTGTTTTCTTGGCATCACCATCAAAAATCACTTGGTGATAAGAGCATGGAGTCACGTTCTCTGTTCTATTCCACTGATCTGTGTATCTGTTGTTTGTTTGTTGCCAGTGTCATGTTCCTTTAGTAACTATAGCTTTGTGGTATGTTTTTAAGATAGTCATTTTGATGCATCCAGCTTTGGTGTTCTTTTGTTTCTTTGTTTTTTGGTTTACTCTGACTGTTCTAGACATTTTGTGATTCCTACTTCTTAATACAAAGAGCTGGTCAGTTTTCTGTTTCTGTAACAAAACACCCATGATAACCAGTTCATGAAAGAAGGTTTATTTGGACTTGTAGTTATGGAGTTTTCAATCCATCATCATTGGGCCCATTGCTTTGGGTCTGTAGTGATCCACTACATCGGGGCAAGACCACATAGAAGGACACATGGCTGAGGATCAAAGAGGAAAGCACAATCCCCTGCAAGGTTTCACATGTCCCAGTGACCCCCCTCCCTGAAGGATTTCACTATCTCCCAATGGAAGTAGCCTAGGGCACAGCCCTCAACACATGGGCCTCTGGAGGGCACTCAAGATCCAATCACTTGCAATTATAACCACCTGCATCCTGCACATAGACCATAATCTGGTTAACAATATTTTAACATCTTTTATGTGTCTTCTTCAAAATTACAATAGCTTCCAGATTCATGAACCATCATCTACAAACTCACTGCTCCTCTAACAATGTGTATGCTATTTAATTAAAATGTTAGTTCTTCGGGCACAGAAGCTGTTAGAGGCTTTCCTTTTGGACAATGAGACACAACTTTTCCATCATCACAGGAAGTTGGACATCAGAATTGGGAAGGTCACACAGAGAATATACACACTCAGGCCTTGGCCCTTGAGAGGATCAAAGTCTGACCTAGTCTTCTCTGAATCAACTGTCTTTTGGAAGGACAGCTAATTATGGCTCATCAGACATTAACCAAGCATTTTTGTCTTACCCACAGTTCTAAATAATCATTTGCATGTATGCAAATGAATTTTGTGTTGTGAAGTAAGCAATCACTTAAAAATTTCTTACCCCTTACAATTATTCCTTTTTCCTGTAATTGCCATATGGCGCACTGATTTACAAGGGTGTTAAGAGACTTAATTAATGTTTGTTTGAAACCCTGCCTGTCAGGGTTGTTGTTAAAAGATCCACTGAGATTCTACCGGTAGCAAAAAGTTTGGTGAAAAACCTTAGCTTATGCAAATACAGGCCCACAAATAATGAGAAGAATTCCTCAGTCAATTTTAATGTATCATTTTTCATTATCAACTGTGTTTTGAGAGTCTATCATTGTTTGGTAGTGAATGGCAGAAGGAAAATGTGGATCCTACAAGAAACTTGTCAGTACTCACTAATGGGAGGTCCTGGCATCCATCAAAACTCCCATCACTGGGGATGAAGCCGTAAGAGGCATCAGATGGGGTATGGTGAGTATTAACTAGTGTCTCAAGCTTTCCTTGCCTTGACAGGGCCCAATAACCCTGGATATTAGCTTTATATTCAAAGCTAATTCTTGCCACGGACCTAAAAGAGCTGGATAATCTTTGTCAGTGTTACCACTACCACCACCATCATCATCTATTCTTTTTAATATTTTATTATTTTTATTTTCATGTGTATGCATGTATTGCCTGCATGTAGGTAAGTGCACCCGTGTCACGCAATGCCTGCAGAGGACAGAAGAGGCTGTCAGATCCTCTGGAACTGGGGTTACAGACAGTTGTTAGCTGCCATGTGGGTGTGGGATTTGAGCCCAGGTCTTCTGCAAGAGCAATCAGTGTTCTTAACCACTGAGCCATCTCTCCAGCCCCCCATCATTATCTATTCTAACACATAGGTAGGACTACTTTATGCCAGGCTCATCTCAAAGCTTTTTTTTTTTTTTTTGGTCTTTTTTTAGCCAGGGTTTCCCAGTAGCCCCTGCTGGCCTGGAACTCACTATGTAGACCAGGCTGGCCTTGAACTCATAGAGATCTGCCTGCCTCTGCCTCCCAAGTGCTGGGATTAAAGGCGAGCACCACCACGCCTGACTCAAAGCTTTTTTTTATATAGCCCCTATTAATCACTTACTTGGGACTGACTCCTTCAAAATTAGAATTCTTAAATATCCTCAAGTTTGAGGATAATTACCTTGGGAACTTGATTTAGAAGTCAGAAGTCAATGGACTAATGAACTAACACCCCAACTCACCCTACCCCATCTGCATAGTCACTAGGTAAGCTGATGAATTCCTTCCTTTTAAAAAATATTTTATTTATTATTTTATGTGCATGAGTATTTTGCTTGCACGCATGTAAGTACACCCATGCATTCAATGCCCACAGAGGCCAGAAGAGGACATTGGATTTCCTGGAACTGGAGTTATGAATGGTTGTTAGCTATCATGTGGGTGCTGGGAACCAAATCTGAATCTTCTGCAAGAGTAGACAGTACTCTTAACTGCTGAGCCACCTCTCCAGCTCCATGAATTCCTTCCTTTGCTCCACCTCTGGACACAGTAGTTTAGTTCTAGAGGACACCTGATCCAGATGGGACAATCAGTCTTCTCTCCAGGATGTCTGACCTGGGGCAGGAGGAAGGGCAGTGAGCTCCTCTCCAGAGGCGGAAGCTACATGGGGGTGGGGAATCTGTTTACTCTATCATTGGAGAAAAAATATAGGAGGAGAGACAAGAGCTGACATGTAGGGAGACACAGGGAAAGTCAGCCTACCCATGTTACTGATCCCGCCATGTCCTTGAGTCCAACCTCAGCTTTGGCCTCCAATCAGGATGTGGTACTCATCCCTCCCTGAGATTCCAGATCAGTACATCCCTCGTTTGATCTCAAGTTATTCAAGTCAGTTTTTTAACCTTTGCAATCAAAGTTCTGATTGACACAGTTCCCTCGGGTTGGACCCAAGTCCCTCAGCACATTGGGACTCTTTCATTCGTTTCATCCCTGACGCTCTCCCTTGTTCAGAGCCTGAACCCCTCTGCTCCCTCCCTTGGGCCTTCCTTGTATTATTCTCTGTATTTACTACTCACCTAAAAGCTCCATGAGGAGGGGGGCTCAATGCATTTTCTTCAGGGCTATCTTCCTATCAAATAGCAGTGTCTAGAATGCAGATTCACATAATAAGTAAGACAGTATGCGAAAAGAAGCTCATAGTCTTAAAGAACCCTGCAAACCCTGGCAAACCCTGGACCATGGCAAACCCTGCCAAGCATCCTTGCCTACAACAGGAACACTTCTCTAGATTAAGAACACCTTATCTGACTTCTAGGCCCTCTATCCTGGACAGGCTGAGAATTCAGACACCAATCTGGCCGTTAGTACTTGGTGAGCTTATTACTGATTAGTTCTATTTTAGAAAAGTCCCCTCTGACATTGATCCATCATTAAATTCCAGTGCTGGGGAAGTGGAAAGAGGCAGATCCCTGGGTCTCACCAGTCTGCCAACCTAGCTTCAGGCTAATGAGAGACCTTGTTTCAAAAATAAGGTGGGCAGGGGCTAGAGAGCTGGCTCAGTAGTTAAGAGCTGCTCTTAGAAAGGACCTGAGTTTGGTTCCCAGCATCCACATGACACCTAACAACTATCTCTAACTCTAGTTCCAGGGGATCTGACACCCTCTTCTGGCCTCCACGGGCATTGAACACATGTGGTGCACTTATATACATGCAGACAGGACACCCATACACATAAACTAAAAATAAACTTAAAAAAATAAGGTGGACAGTACCTGAGGACTGACACCTGAAGTACACCTCTGGCCTAGACACACACACACACACACACACACACACACACACACCACATGCATGGGCACATGCACACACACATTACACAAACTTGAAAAAAAAAGAAATTTTCAGGCAAATGGATAGAGCTGGAAATAATCGTTGTGAGTGATATAACCCAAACCCAGAAAGACAAACTCTGCGTGTTCTCTCTCATATGTGGGTGCTAGATTTGAGCCTTTAGGTGTGTTTAAACTGGAGTAGTCATAGAAGGTAAGAAACATAAGAGATGGGAGTCTTTTAAGGGAGGAGGATGGAATGCAGATGGTATGAAGGGAAAAGGGGGAACAGTGGAACAGGAAGGGTTAAATGGGTTGGGGATGGGACAGCAGGGTAGAGGAGTGGGTATAAAGAAGGTTCACTTAACACTACAGACTTCTGGAAAAGTCGTATGGAAGCTTACTACTGCAGAAGCTTCCTAAAATATACAGGGACATATAGAAGAGTTTAAATGGAGCTACACTGTAATGAGGGGACAACGCCTCTCACAGTCCAGTACTAGGTATAGGTTACCTCACTTTGTTCAGTGGGGTTTCATAGACTGCCCCCAAAACCCAATACAGGCTATTGCTATTGCTCTTGTTTGTCCTCTAGAACTTGGTGATAAGGCTCTATTGCTGAAGACAGCATATACTTGAGTCATAGGGCATGGAGAAATCAAGCTGGTACCGACTTGGAAGCTTCATCCCCACTGGCTAACTTTCATAGTGCTGAAAGGTGCTGTGCATGCTGCTGGAGGAGAAAAATAATCAACAGTATTACCCAGTGTGAACCCAGTGAGCTACAACATGGCTGGAGTGGCAAGATATACCCACTGGTGCAATAGTGGCACAAATGTTATGAGAGGAACCAACCACTTTCTGATTATATTTAAGGCCTGCTGCACAAGATGACATTCAAGCCTGGTACTGTTAACTAGGACAAAAACTCATGACTGACTAGGTCATAGGCTGTAGCAGAAAACCTAATATCATCATTCTGCTAAACTGGCATGTAATAAACTGTCCCCTAAGTTCTTATCTTAATACCTTTAGTGTAGTGCATCTCTTCTCATTAGAGAAGCTTCTTTTTACAGTAATTGTAATTAATGCAGAGATCCACAGCTGGTCAATGTGCAGAGATTAAGAGATAATACAGTATTCAGCTCTAAATGCAACATCGCTATCATACCCCTCCCCCCAAGGTTCAGAGACATCGTGGAAGAGTGAGAGGAAAGATGTAAGCGCCTGAGATAGAGGACATATACAGCAAAACAGCACTTGCCATACCTGACAAGGCTGTTGCACACATGAACTCACAGAGGCTGTGACTGCATGCATGAGACCTGCACCAGATCAAGTTGGCCAAAATCCCAGCATGCATGGGGAAAGGGCTCATAAAGTTACACCTGTAGCTGAGGAGCAATTGGCAGTTGATGGCTACTGGGAGAAGGAGAGTCTCTTTTTCTTCAGGATGCAATCACCCATGCATATACAGACAGTACTAAGCGAATTCAGTGGGTTTAAAGAAAAAGAGTGCATAAGCCAGGTGTGGTGGCACACGCCTTTAAATTCTAGCACTCAGGAGGCAGAGGCAGATGGGTCTCTATGAGTTCAAGGCTAGCCTGGCCTACACAGTGAGTTCTAGGCCAGTCAGGGTTCTATAGTGAGACCCTGTCTCAAAAAAAAAAAAAAAGAACATGCAAAGTTAGGAGGGAAAAGTGGTTGGGGGGGAGGGGAGGGAACTGGAGAAGAAAGGGGTGGATTTGATCAAAACACATTACATACACAAATGAAATTCTCAAGCAATAGATTTTTTTAAAAAAAAAGAGAAATAAAAATAAATTTTAGAAGGTATGCACTCTGCAATTCAACTGAGGCTTGATGGACTTGGTACTCCAAAGTTTCTTTTACTGACTGTCTTTTACTAACTGTCCATTTTATTAACTCTTAGAACATTTCTATAGAGTTAGCCTCATTCTATGACATTATCTTCCTAATTTCCCTCACAGGAGGTAGTGTACTCTCAAGGCTCTGCAGTTCCCATGCCTGTCACCAGTCACCGGTGGAGTCCTCATCACCTCCAGCCTATGGGCCGTCACCAGCAGTGGCTCCATCACCACACCAGGACTCACTCCAGCAAACTCAAAGCAGATAGAGAATAAACATTCATTGCAATCTTATTTCTTCCTCTTTTCAATCAAGACAGATCCCTTTTATTAACACTTCCTCTGTATTCTCTGCACTGGCCTCTCTTCACTTTCCTGAGCTCTCAAGATCAATGCTGTGGTGGCCATGCCCAGATAACAACTCAACTAGGCCACAGGATGACCACAAAACTGAAAGTGTTTCTGAAAGAACGTAGCATCTAAATTGGTGGACTGTGTCAGGCAGATGACTTTCCTCAATGTGGCTGGACACCATCCAATCCAGGAAGGGCATGAAGAGAACAGAAAGGAAAAAGAAAGAAATCTCTCTGCCCAAGCACTCGAGCTGCATATTCCCCTGACCTCTGCTCTCAGATCTTCAAACTATAACACAGCTTTCCTGGATCTCCAGATCCCCAGGCTTGCAGAGAGCAGACTGTGGGACTTCTTAGCCAATACCTCATAATAAACCCAATCTATCTAGATTGACATGTAGATATATAGGAGTAGAGTGAGTATATATATATATTACATATTCTTTATGACACAGACACATCACACACACACACACACACACACACACACACACACACACACATACACACACACAACATATATCACACATATACACACAACACACACAAAAGAAGGAAAAAAAGAAAGATGAAAAGAAACAATAAGAAATAAAAACAAAGGGATCCATAATAGCCTAGCAGTGTGGGTTTGCCTTCCTTGTTTCTCTACAAAACCCTGACCAAAACGAAGACTAAGGTAGCAAGGAAGGCTCTTGGTGATAAGAAGAAAGTAAAAACTAAGAGGAAGATAAACAAGAAGTCACAAAAGAAAGAGCTAGAATCCCCCTCCTTTCGCTGAAGTGCTTTTCCCTATGCTCAACCCCGTCCCCCCAGTCCCCTCAGCCTTCCTCGAGGAGCCAGCACCCACCTCCAACACTTCGCTTCAACACAACTCACTGACTATGCAGCTGACGGTGAGGAGCCCGTGGCTGGCTGCCAGAGTGCTCGGCTTCTCATTACTCTTCTGGCTGCAATTCATCTCCCTCTGATTGGACACAATTGGGATGCCAACAAATGGCTTGCCCAGCCCTGTTGGCAGTTACATAACAGCAAACATGTGTGCACTGCCCATGGGAAGCAAGTGAGATGCTAATGAGGAGGGTTGATTACAAAGTGAGGGTCACCCCAGAATGGCCCCTCGCCACATCTCATCTCCTATCAGAGACACCACACATCAATTACCTGTAGAAGTCATTTGACGACAGAACTTGCTGAGCCTTGTTTATAGGTGTACAGAGAGGGGTTGGGGTATATTTCTAACATGCCTTGTTTCTAAGAACCTAGTAATATAATTCCCAGAAGTTACCCCAGAATAAACACAGGCTTTGAGCTTCTTTTCTTAATTTTTATTTATTTTTATGCGTATATGTGTTTTGCCTGCATGTATGTAAGTGCTCCCATGTCATGCAATGGCCATAGAGGTCAGAAGAGGGCATTGGATGCCCCGGAACTGGAGTTAAAGACAGTTATTAGCCATCATGAGGGTGGCTAGGTACCACCCAGGTCCTCAGCAAAAGCAACCAGCGCACTTAGTCGCTGAGCCATCTCTCCAGCCCCTGCTTTGAGTTTCTTGGCCAGTTTCCTCAATTCCTCCTCCCATCCTCCTGACTGACCTGGGGCTTCATGTCCTGTTTCCTGTTTCCACTTAGACATATTTGAGAGTGCCATTGATGTTGCTCAGTTCTCTCAAATCTGAGAAGTTTGTGTCCTGTTGAACCCTCACCCAGCCAAATGTAATGATCTGGGAAGAAACACCATCAGAGATGCTCCATCTGAACACATGGTATTGGCTCCTGTCCAGATCTTTTCCAATCAGAAATACCTTGTGCTAACTTAGTGTTGTCTTCATGCTCTCCTATCAGAAGTGATCAAGAGCTGCCTGCTTCTCTGATCCCTTAATTTCCTCTTCTTTGAGTTGCCACCATTGTGTCAAGTGTCACCTTTAATGTCAATCATGAGCAGACCAGTCCCCAAATGAGAAGGTGAAAGAATTGAATGGAGATGTGCATTCTTTTTTTAAAAATATCATTTTATTTTAACTTTATGTGTATGAGTATATTGCCTGCATGCATGGAAGTGCCCCCCATGTCCTGTGATGCCTGTGGAGATCAGAAGAGGGTGTCAGATCCCCTGGAACTGGTGTTACAGGTGGTTGCTACCCATCATGTGGGTGCTGGGATTTGAACCCAGGTATTCTGAAAGAACAGCCAGTGCTCTTACCCGCTAAGCCATCTCTCCAACCCCAAGATGTGCCTTCTAAGCAGAGATGACTTGGGCATGAGGCTCTAAGGCAAGGCTGTAAACACAAGTCAACTGGAAGTCTGCTTTGTAAGAGCAACTGTGGTTGTGTGTGGGAACCCTATGCTCCCCTGGGATCTCTTGAAGGTTGACTCGTGGCCCGAAGGTAGTAAAGATCTTCCCCTGGTTCATGTTTATCCATTCCAGTCTCAAACGGGTACTAAATGTAATGAATTCCTACATAACGTTTTCCTTCTTTATCCCCCGGAACGATTCCACTCTGCAATGTGTTCGTCATGCACTTTTGATTGAATAACGACCTATCAATACCAATACATCCTCATGTTTATTATCATATGGCTGTGTCTATTTTCATCAGCTGCTGAGAAGTGACTTTATAAAATACTATAAATGTGATCTATTAGAGGCATCTCAATAGACTCATCAAATTCCCCTGTCACTCCTAATTTTCATTTTACAGTATTAACTTAGTCTCCTCTGCCTCAGGGATGAGCCTTTTGGCCTGGGATTTATGTTTTGTAGTTATCTTCGACCCAACGTCTTCTGTTGGTGGGAAAGTAAATCCATATCAAACATCTTTGAGGGACAAGAGCCAGGATGTGCACAGTGCAAGGCAGAGACTGGTCATGGATGAGGCTGTTGGGGCAACTCAAGACCAAAGGAAATGAAAGAACTTGTACTATGTGCCAGGGCGATAACTCAGTCAGTAAAGTGCTTGTCAGGCAAACATGGGCACCTGAGTTTGACCCCCAGGACACATTTTTAAAGCCAGGCATCATAGTGTACACTTGTAATACCAGAGCTGAGGATGTGGAGACAGGAAGATCTCTGGAGTTTGCTGGCCAGCCAGCCCTATCAAACCTGTCAAGTTCCAGGACAATGGCAGACCGTATCTCAAAATAACAGGTAGATGATACCTAGAGAACAACACCCAAGGTTGGTCCTGTTCTTGTTTGCTTTCTGTTGCTGTGATAAACACCATGACCAAGAACAACTTCAGCAAGGAAAGGGTTTATTTGGCTTATACCTCCAGATATCAGCCCATCACTGAGGGAAGTCAGGGTAGAAACTTAAGGCAGGCACCATGGAGATGGAAAGCTAATTACTGGCTTACTCCCTTAGCCCTTCCTCATTCTGCTCTCTTATACAGCCCAGAACCTTGTGTCTAGGGATGATGCCACTCACAGTGGATCTGGACCTTCTGCCTAGGGATGACACCTCTCACAGCAGATCTGGACCTTCTGCCTAGGGATGACACCTCTCACAGCAGATCTGGACCTTCTGCCTAGGGATGACACCTCTCACAGCAGATCTGGACCTTCTGCCTAGGGATGACACCTCTCACAGCAGTTCTGGGCCCTCCTAGAACAGGTAACAATCAAGAGAAGTCCCCACAGACATGTCCACAGACCAGTCTGATAGAGGCAATCCCCAATTGAGACTCTCACAGATAACTCTGGACCATCAAATTGACAGGTGAAGCTAACTAGGAGAGCCCCCTGACATGCATACACATGCATGCATGCACATGTGTGCACACATTTTCATGCCCCCAACACACATGAACATACAGAGAGAGAATTTGAACTATATCTTGCAGACAAGCAGCCATGTTTACTTTTACCCTTCAGATGAACTATAACAGTGCTCATACTCGGACTGCCAGAGCCCTGCTCAGATTTCTATGCAACTCCCTCCCGTATGACTAGTTATAAGTCACTCTTCCCTCTTCTCACCAAGGAGTGTGGCAGCATGCAAGTGATTTAGAGTAATATTATATAGAAATAAAATGCATCCACATAATATTCAAATAAATGATTTCACCCTGGTTAGTAACAAGCTTCTGACAACATGGAGATTTTTATCTGTTTTGTTTACTGATATGCCCCTAAACACCCACTAATAACTGACACAGAGTAGATGTTCAACAAATAGTTGTTGAATGAATGGCTACAGCTGTCTCCGCACCAATGAGACAAACCAGTGTCCATGTGTGTGACACCAGAAGCCGAAAACTGGGTGGTTAGAAAGCACATTGCCACCAAAGGCTGCTAAGGAAATGTTGACAGCATCATATACGCCTTTTTGAGAGATCACCCTGCCTGCTCTGTGAAGGATGGACTAGGGAGGAAGGGCCCAGCAGCAGGGAGACCTGATAGGAGGGAGGCCAAAGCAGTGATGCGAACAGGAAATGATGAGTTTCTGAACCGTGAAGGGACTGGAAAGGAACAGATTCAAGAAATATTTGATAAAACCAAACAGAACTTAATCAAACGATCTCTTTTCCATGAGGGTTTTGAACAGGATCAGTGACTCGTCTGAGCCAGAGACAAGGACCAGGATGCTTACACATTAAAAGCAGTGTCAAAGCCCAGCTTCCATTACAAACAGGCAGAGTAGGAAGTCACCCTCATACTACCATGTCAGAAGCATGTGGAGAAGCTGAAACCCCAAAATACCCATGCTACCCACTGCCTGACGTGACATCACGGAGTGGCATTTCTTGCCTTTAATCCTTTTCAGATGTCTTTAAAACAAGATAATGTACTTGAAACGAGAAAAGTGTTTATTAAGTGTGAAACTCACTTAGCATACATTAATTGAGTCATCATAATGGCCTTGCAATTTTAATATTGGTAAGAGAAATCTGAAGCCCAGAGAGAGACGCAAGTAATGAGAGAGCTGGGATTCCAACCCAGGACTTGGGAGTGCTCATTCCTCCTGGGCCAATCCAGACTGATACTATTATTACTACAGCTGTTTTTACTTTGCTCCTTCTATAAATATGAGAAATGCAGGCCTGGGGGAATGGGAATTGGGGGCCATTCTTAGAGTTGTATGTCATACAGACAAACTAAGTACATAGATACAAAGTGTTCAATGTCATGACTTCACCCAAGATTACACTTAGAGTACAGGCCATGGTGATCAGTCATACAGCCTTGTGTGAGCTAGGATTCTGAGCACACTGTTCTCATGATCCACAAGTTGTCAGAGCAGTGCAAGAGCTCCCCAGATAATCCATATGGCCTTGAAATAATATCTAAACTCAACCCAGGGAGCTTGATACAGAATTCAAGAAGAGTAACTACCTCAATACTTCCCAGAATAACAGAAGGGAAGTAGTTAGCTCTGATTCTAAGAGGAAAGTTCCTACATTTAGAAACTCACTTTGCTTCGGCAGGTTCTTATCTTATGGATTTATCTTATTCTGCTCTTTCAGAACTCAGTATCCCTCCAGATCTGAGAATCCCTGCCCATAATGGACCTAAAAGTCATCAGTTAATCTCAATCAACTGATATGAAGATGTACTCTGATTACCAGCTTTCAGGATCAAGGTCTGTACATTGATTTTATTATATCAGGGCAAGAAACAGGAAGAAGGGAGACTACAGGAGTTAAGCTGAGGGGAGGAAGGGCTGAGAGCTGAAAGTGACGGGGAAATGGACAGGACCAGAACGGAGTACTGTGAGTGAGAGCTCTGTGAGCGCTGAGGCAGAGACCGGCAGTAGGTCTTCCCCAGGCTAAGAGACCAGGGCACATCAGACCTTCAGCTCATTAGCTTGGTCAGTGCTCTCGGAACGGATCAGATTCAAGAGCTTACTCCAGGCTAGCCAAACTCCCAAGACACTGATTGATAAATCAAAGGCTGAGTCATTCATTTCCAGAGACAATTACAAGTGCTAATTGGTCTGAAACCCAGACCTTCCTCTGGACAGTACTAGAGATAAACAGACTGTATATTGGTATCTGCCCCTCAATTTCTCTAGACCCTTTGAAACCCTTACTTCTGTGAGCAATACCACACATACACTGCACTGGTGGTTAGCTGGCTATGTTAAAGTACATTCTAGCCATTACATTCTAGAAAAATCTTCCTGTGACTACCCTGAGTTTTCCCCACAGCACTTCCATCATCCATTCATTCGTCATTCAATAAACACCTACTGATGCCTGCTACACACACCACAATGTGCTAGCCACTTGGGATAGAATTGATAAAAGAGAGATACGGTTTGGATTCCTGTGAAACTGAACACTAGTGAAGGAAGACAGGCTACCAACAGGAAAGTAGACAGAATCACAGCCGAGCAAATTGGGGTGTGAAGGCACAGCATGATGCAGGCAAACAGAGCATCCTTAGGGTGGAAAAGTAACTTATTTTTCCACTTTCATGTGTTTATGCATGCGTGGGATACATGTTTTGGGTGCACACCTGTGTGAGCTTATGTGGAAGCTTGTGGTTGATGTCAGGAATCATCCACCATCTCTCTTCCACCTTATTCATTGACGCAGGGTCACTCAGTCAAACCCACAGCTGGCCAAAATGGCTAATCTCACAGCAGCTTGCTCTGGGGACCCCCTGTCTCCCTCTGCCATCAGAGCTTGGAATTACGTTGGCATTTATGGTTTCTGGGGATCTGAACTTGAGGTCTGAACTCACACTTGTGCAGCAAGCGCTTAACCACTGCACTATGGCCTCAGCACTGGAATAGTGACTTTTAATTTGAGACCTGAAGAAGCTAACTTCACAAAGAGAGTGGGACTAGGATGTGAGGTTAGGGATTTAGGCAGGGATGAGTCAACTTCACAAAGAGTGGAACTAGCACATAAGGTCAGGGATTGGGGCAGGGGCGAATCATATGGAAAGGCTGAGACTGTATCTGGCATTGAAAATAATCAGTGTTGCTGGGACATAATGAACAGGGGGTGGGAGAGGATGCTGTGTGAGATGAGATTGAAGGAGACCAGGGACACATCATGCCGAGCCTTGTGTACTATGTATGATCAGTTTGAATTTTAGTTAAGTTACTTGAGAGGCATGAAGGAATCTGGAGAAGCAGGGGATGTGAGGACTACCCTGACCACTGTGGAGAGAAATGCATTGTGGCTCAGGTGAGGGGATAGTCCTAGGTAGAGCAATGTAAAATGAAATGCAAGACATATAGAAAGAATTGACAGACTTCCCACTGGGTAGCACATGGGAGAGGGGAACAAGCCAGTAGGAGAAAAAGAAAGATTATTTCTTCTAAGACCTTATACTGAGGCCAATACTTTGAATTCTCTGGGTTCTGGATACAAACCTGTCTGCATTATTAAATGTGTTTTCAGAGAATTCCTCAACCTGTTAGCTGAAGACAGCCCCAGAGGGCAGCTAGAGCTAGTGATTACATAAACAGACCTCAGATGGAACAAGGTAAAGGACTGCCTCCCATCCTGACCTCCGTAGCCAGGCAGAGCACTGCGGCATAGTCTAATTTACAGTTTCAGTTAAATCATAATACTAAGGTCACTCTTTAGACACACAGATACAACGTTATTAAATCCTAGCCACTTAGATTGTTATGTTGCTGTTGTCATAACTTTATAGGTATCCTTGGAGATCTTGTGAATGAACAGCAAATTCAGAGGAAATTAAATTCTATTCTTATAAAAATAAATTTGGCCATCCAAGAGTTAGAATTGGGTAAATTAATTAGCCTTTGAGAATCATTTACCCTAATTTTTAACTTACTATTATTTATTAATCACCCAGTGTATGCCAAACACTGTTAAACAATCAATGAAGCGGGTGTTATTATTCTCACTTGGGACCTGAGGAAACAGGCTCACAGATATGACTGTGTCACTGTCATGAACAGCCATTGCTATTAGGATCCATCAGACAGAACCTCTGTTCTGTTTTCACTATCCTCTTCTGAGTGTTCTTGTATATTATTTCTTTGAGGTTATCTGCAACCTCACGTGTAAATGACTCCCCTATAGGCTTCAAGAGAAAAGCAACTGTATGCCTAGAATGGCAAACTCAGGTGCCTGCTGGACCCAGGAAGATGCTGGAAGTTAATAAATACTGAACTACTACTGATAGAAGAAAACTGGGACTCAGGATTTGATGGCTGATCTTCATTGCCTACCTGACTGGGTTTCTAATCAGCTTGGAAACACACCTCTGAGTGTGTCTATAAGGGTGCATCCAGAGAGAGTTGATTGAAGAGGGAAAACCTATCTTGAAGTGCCGGGTGGTCGGGACTGAATGTAAAAGAAAAGGCAAGCTGAGCGCCAACATCCATCTCTCTCTGCTGACTGCAGGCACAACATGACCAGTTCCTTCTCTCTCCCACTGGCATAACTTCCTCACCGTGATGGGCTATATCCCCCTAAACTGTGAGCCAAAATAAACCACTGTTTCTTTAAGCTGCTTTTGTCAGGTATTTTATTACAGCAACAAGAAGAATAAGTAATAGGCATGAGGACCACAGGAAGCAGGGATGCATGCCCCTTGCAAGGAGGGCATCCTCTAGTCAGTCCTATGTGACTACAGCTGCTTTTACTGCTGCTGCTGCTGGCAACATGGCCCAGGAGACCAGATGTGCTTCATCAAAGAAGCGAAGAAAGGGAGATTTGCAGGTAAGCTCTCTGGGGTTTTAAAGTTTGCAACAAAGCTCAAATGTTCTTTTTGTAAAAAACCACGGTGTAGGACACAACCATGTAAGCCTAATTAAATGAGTAGGTGGGCAGCATCCAGTCTACAGGCCGCTGATGTCCAACCTCCAATATACAGATCGTTGAAGCATTATTTATGACTTGGAAGAGTTTGATAAACAACCTTAATGGCCAGTGATGAGGCTTGGCCCTGCTGTCTGTGATTCAGCCATCTGATTAAATTTTCAAAGCAAGTAGCCTGGAGACCATGTAGTACACTAGAAAATTCTTAGGAAACACAGCGGAGTAATATGCTTCTGATGTAACATTCCACTGAAAAGGCAAAAACTACAAAGCAATACCCAGGCAAATGCTTTCTGTCTTGAACTGGAGAAGAGTTACAAGAATGAACACATGTAAAAACTCATCAAGCTGTAGAGACTCGGGCACTTCCCAGCATGGCTGTCACACCTCAGTAAAAATGTTAATGACGCTCGTGCTATGATAGCCATTCTCTGCATTTTTGCGTGAATATGGACCAGAATTTTAAGGATGCATGAGCAGAGGAAACAATTTGATGGTGCTGGCGTGAGATAATAGAAGATTGTTTCCCTCTTTGCTGCATATTGATTTCTGTTACTGTTACTAAAATACAACAGCTCTTAGGGGGAGGGCATTGCTTTAAAATATATTATCTAAATAGGGTCAGAACAGAATTTAATCTGATTTTTAGAAAAATCAGTAAATAATTACCTTTCCATTTTAATGTATATTAAAAGCCTAAAAGGGACTGAGGGGATAGTTCAGTTTGCAACGTGCTTGTCCTGTTTTCTAGTTACTTTTTTTGTTACTGTGATAAAATACTGACCAAAAGCAACTTGGGAAGGAAAGCATTTATTTCATCTTACCCTTCCAAGGCACAGCCTCATTTTTAGGGAAGTCAGGACAGGAACTCAAGCAGGCCCCAAAGGCAAAAACTGAAGCAGAAACCATGGAGGAACACTGCTCACTGGCTTGCTCCCCCGGCCTGCTCAGCCCCCTTTCTTATACAGCCTGTGTCCACCTGCCCAGGGATGGCCTCACCCACAGTGGGCTGGTCCCCCCTAAATCAATTGGCAATCAAGAAAATGCCCCCACAGACATGCCCACAAGCCAACCTATAGAAGGCAGTTAATCGGTTGGGGTTCCCTTTTCCTGAGTCACTCTAGTTTGTGCCACGTTGACAAAACTAACCAGCACACCATGCAATCCTAAGGACCTGAGTTTGAGCCCCAAAACCCATGCATGGAAGTAACATGCTTGTACTCCTAATCCTGGGAAAGTAGACACAGAAGAACTCCTAGGCTTCATGGCCAGCAAGTCTAGCAGAACTGGTAAGCTCCAGGTTCAGTAATAGACCCTGTTTCAAAAAATAAGGTGGAAAGATACTGAGGAAAGCACCCAGTACTGACCTGGTTTCCACATGCATCACACACACACACACACACACACACACACACACATATACACACACACACACACACACACACTGCTGCCGCGGCCCAAGAGATTGATTGTTTAATGTTCATTCGGGGTCATTTTCTGCATCTTCCCTACTGAGGCATGCACCTGCCTCAGCTCCATCCCTTTGAAGGGAAGCCGGGGTGCTGGTGCCCTACAACATAACAAAGAGGCATGATGCTGCCTGACTATGGCCACTGTTACTTGAGAGCCACCAACAAGTCAGAGGCACCTCTGTGGCTACTGAGCTACTTTCTCCCCCTTTAAATCAGTCCTGATGAATTCTGCTGTGATTGAAAAGCCAACTATGCGGGTATGGTGGTGCATGCCTTTAATCCCAGCACTTGGGAAGCAGAGGCAGGCAGAGCTCTGTGGGATCAAGGCCAGGCTGGTCTACATAATGAGTAGCAAACATCTACAGCAAATACCCAGGCCAGCTTGGACTACAGGGAGAAGAACCTGTCTCAAAAAGAAAAGGAAGGAAGGAAGGAAGGAAGGAAGGAAGGAAGGAAGGAAGGAAGAAAGGAAGAAAGGAAAAAGAAAGGAAGGAAGGAAGGAGGGAAGGAGAGAGGGAGGGAGGGAGGGAGGGAATGGAGGAATGGAGGAATGAAGGAATGAAGGAATGAAGGAACAAAGGAAGAGAAAAGCCAATCAAACAACTTAACAGACTGAGAAATATCTTTATATCGCACATCCTGAATTCAATCTGGAACAGGGCCTCCAGATCCCACTGTTGAGCAGGATACCAGCATAGATTTTTGTTCTCTTTGCTTTCCTTCACTATGGTTTCCACCCTCCAACTTAGCAGTAGTAGAGACCAAGTTCCTGGGTCCCATCCAAGCGATGGAGTGATATTGTTTCCCTCTGTGGGTCTTCTTGGAGGAACTTTCGCCCTCTAAGCCCCCTAATTAGACTTCCATCTATGTCTCAGAATAGAACAGGATGTAAATTTTAGTCCCCAGAAAATAACGTAATGAAGTTACCACAAATAATTTGGACTAATCACCTGGATGGAGGCTGACATCCCCCAGGTGTGATTGGAGCACCATGTTGAGTTTAACTCCTGCAAAGTATCTTCAAGTGTGTCCACCTCATTGGTTTTTTAAGTGGCTGTAATTTCTTGCCTGGACCACAATAGGAGTCTCTTACCTAATCTACCTACAAGTTCCCTGCTCCGTCAAGCAGTCAGAAAGTTAGGTCTATCTACAGACAAAAATGTGGGAAGCAAAGGAGTCAAATGGAAAGAGAAAAGAAGCCAGAAATGGAAACTCTTATTTTGTGTTGTTGAACTATGCTTCTTTGCACCAATTCTTAGACCGTGTGACAGCTGACTCAATAGACAGGTTACAAGAGGATTCTGAAAACCAAATGCAATTAACAACCAGGAAATAAGACATTTAACTCTCAGCAAGAGCCTCCTGCCAAGAATGATGCTCATCCAACCCATCCGTGTTTTGAGGGCTTAATCCCAGGCTGCATATTCAATGTTAGTGACAAAGATACACAAGGCTGTAAAGTCTCTGCTCCCATCTAGCAAGAAAGGTGGTCATTAAGTCAACCAATTACAGACTAATTATTTAATTACCATTTTGATAAATGCTGTTGATAGGGAAATACAGAAGTCTGAAACCAGATAATGGTGTGAGGTAGGAGGTGTGAAATCAGAAAATGTTTCCCCAAGGAAGTGACATTTAAATCTAAATCGAGTGGCATTTTGGTTCAGAGAAAAGGGAAGGGAAGTGTATTCCAGAATGAGGAAACTGTGTGTCCCATATCCCCAATGCTGATTTCAACATGGGAGAACTAAAAGAAAGGAAGGGGAACTTAGGGAAGAGCTGATATATAGATAGATGATAGATGGATGGATGGGTGGATGGATGGATGGATGGATGGATGGATGGGTGGGTATTATAGTGGGCATGTAGTGATTGAACCTGTGCTAAACACCCCACAGAATTCCCTGAATTATTTGAGAAAAAACCATTGCTCTTATAGATAGATAGATGATAGATAGATAGATACATGATTGATAGATAGATAGATAGATACTTATTTTATGTCTAAGTATTCTGCCTGCATGCATGTAAGTGTACCTATGTCACATCATGCAATGCCCTCAGAGGCCAGAAAAGGGCATCAAATTCCCTGGAACTATAGTTAAGGGCAATTGTTAACCACCGCATGAATGCTGGGAACTAAACCTAGGTTCTCTGCAAGCTCAGCCAATACTTTTAACCATTGAGCCATCTCTCATGCTCCTCCCACCAAACAAAAATTTTGAAAACAGCAGTTCCAGGTGAGCTCGTGTGGGGTTGTAAGCAGAAAGCAGAACCCCTCAGGACCTGTCCCATGGGAGGGAGTTAAGGAAGTGACACGAGTAACCAAAAGATGACACCATAAACAATTGGGAAGTGACAGGAACAGGTAAGCTTCCAGAATTTTCAAAAGGGAGGCCCTTGCCAGGGGATGAGGCTCTGGTAAGGCTGGTTCATTTGTGTTCAATGTGGAGGCTCTGGTAAGGCTGGTTCATTTGTGTTCAATGTGGAGGCTCTGGTAAGGCTGGTTCATTTGTGTTCAGTGTATCCTTCCATCCCATGTCACACTGCATCACCATAAAGCCACAGATCACAGTCAATCATGTGACTCCCTTTCCGGAGCCAGAGAAAGGTTATGGCTCATGTACAGGCTCCCAAATGGCACATGGGCCACCCTCTTGCTCTGGTCCTGGAGCCCACTTCCTTTGAAACTCAAGACTGTGTATTCCAAGTAGGAACATAATAGTCTGTTCTTCTACCCGAAGCTAGGTGAGGGTTAATTTGACTGTTAATTTTCCACATGAGGTAATATGCGCGATGAACACAAACAAGAAGCAAGAAGCAGACACTGTTTCCAGCTGAGAAATCAATTCATACTTTAAATTACTCTGGTGACCCAGTCGCCACTGGGGTTCAATTGCTATCTATCCTGATTTGTAGGAAGTTGTCCTCCTGGAGCTTGGAGCCCTCCAGAGTGCCCTGGGAGGTTTCGCTGCTGTACCCCAGTGGCCCATTAATGCCTGTGAGGAGGAGTGGCATGATTGAAGACAGCCAATCCCCCCTCCCCACCAGGGCAAGCAGGCAGGTAGCTCACATGGCACAGTGGCAGGCAGGCCTTGACACCTGCTGAGCTCATGTTCCTGTGTAGAACAGCATAGCAGTCTGCACATGGCAGACTCACACCTGGGGCTCAGAGGCCACTCCTCTACTCCCCCAACACTTGATAGCTCAGCCAATTAATTGCCTGGGTCATGCATCAATTTCACAAGATACACTTGAGTGTCAGAGCCTCTCCTCTGCTCAGAGGGAAGTTAGAAATGGCACCCATGCATCTAAATACCAGAGCTTAAAAACAGAAGCAACAAGGCACTCTGGCCTTAAGTCTCAGTTCTTCCGTGTGACAGACAGGTGACCTTAGGCAGATATAGCCTCTCTGTGCTTTGGGCTCCTCTGTCTTTGGAAAGGATACATTATCTGCCAAATTGGTCATGCCGGTTACATGAAGATAAATAAACTTTCATTTGTCACAGCACCACTTAAAACAGGTCAGTGATTTCTAGAGGCTGGGGGGATGGGCCAGTGGAAAGTGACTGAGGTAGGTACGGGAGTTCTTCAAGAGGGGGATAAAAATGTTCTAGAATCAGATCTTGATGATGTTTGCAGAAGTGTTTAATATGCTAAAGACCAGCACCCTGGGTGGGGATGATGTGTACATGTGAATTATCTATCAGTAAGCTATAACTGCAAGTGCGTGCATGAATGCACATATTATATGGCATAGATAAAAATCCACTTTGGGGTGTCTCAAGAGGAGAGATTTACAATATGAATCAAGATGATGGAGATTCAAACGTGAGCCCACAGCAGTTTGGAGAGCAACGCGGATTGCAGGTGTCAGTACGTGGTCATAAAGCAGCATACCATGGCCGGCAAGGAAGAGCATGAAGAAAGGAAAGCCTCTCCCACTGACCCCAAACCTCCTGTGAGCTGGCCACACTTTCCTACGTGACCTCATTCCACCTCACTAACACTCAGCGGGGAAAAGGACCTTGTCCCCATTTTGACACCCAGGCAAACTGAGGCATAAAGAGCAGTGCAAAGTTAAGTTGAGAGGAAAGATAACTGAAGCTAAGGCATGTAAGAGGGGACCTGGGAGGAAGCATGAGTGATGGCCAGAGGCCAGGTAGATGGGCATTGAACAAAGGTAAAACCCCAGAGAGGAAAGACGGACTTGACATGTCACAGCAGAAGGTGTTGGTTAAAACACAAGAACTGTAGGGATGCACAGAAAGTCACTCCATCATTCAGCTGGGCTCAACCTGAAATGGGCATCAATGGACACATACCATCATTCAGCAAAACTGAGGTGCCAGCGATGAGGTGGGTGATGGTGACCCAGAACAGCCTGCATGTTCAGTCAGTCTCTCCCAGGCCTCTCCTCCCCTGACTTCCCAACACCCCGCTGCACAGCAGCTACAACCCCAGCCTCCTCGTCCCCTCACCAGCCTTTGCTCTCGCTTTTCCTTGAAGCATCGGCATCCTGCTCTCTGCAGGTCTTTGGAAGCCTCTTTCCTCTCTTCTTCATGAATAATCCAGGAGAAGTGCTTTCAGGAGCTCCACTTTCCTAATCATGATTAAAGCAGGTCTCTTTGCACCGTCTCCTTTCTAAACCCTTCATCTGATGAGGGCACAGAACCTGAGGGCACCCACTCCTTTCCTTGTACAGAGCAAGCTTGGGGATCTATCAGGCAGTGTAAGAGTGTTTGACCCAGCACATCTGCTGATTCCGTCCTGGTGACCCACTCAGCCAACCTCCCTACCTGCAAGGCGATGACATCCCTTCAACTTCTTCAGATGTATTGAACAACCTGAGGAATCAGAAAGATGGCGTAAGGCCCAGTGCCACTTTAGTGTACAGGTCAAAATGGCTGCCAATCTTGTTCTGGTTGGCAGCTGCAAACAATGCAAAGATCCTGGCTGTGCAGGTTTGGAGACTCGGGGACCTGGCACACCACATTCTAGCTATGTCACTCTGGGTAACTTACTTAATACCCTCTTGTCTGACCCCTGCAATGCCTATGCCTTCATTTTTAATTTTTAGATTTTATTTAGTGTGTGAGTTTATGAGAGAGATGGAGAGAGGGAGAACTGGTTGGCACATACTGTGGCACACATGTGGGGCTCAGAGGACAACTTGTGGGCTGGTTCTCTCCTACTTTTATGTGGGTTCTGGGGATCACAGCCAGACTTCCACAACAAGTGCTTTTACCCCCTGAGCCATCTCATGAGCCCCCCATTTTATGTTTAAAGGTAAAATGTCTAGAGAACAGGAAGGTTAACCTAGTGAAAGACAGTGCCAATTGCATTGAAAATAAGCCTTTAATTTACTGATAGCTTTATAGTGGCTCAGAAATTGATTCATTGAGGGATTCAAATGTATTTTGAATGTTGTTATTATGAGTAGAATCAAAATACATTCCTAATGTGTGTGTGAGAGAGAGACAGAAACAGAGACAGAGATAGAGAGACAGAGAGAGAAGACAGTGTCTTGCCCAGTTGCACTAAGAACTGAAACACAGGTAATAAGAAAACAGGTTTCCCTAACCTTCCTGTCTTCCTTTGGCTATGAAGAGTGTCAGGCTAACTGTAGCTGGTGTAGACAGGGGTGTTTATGTTTACAGGACTCACTGTCCTAGGCAGCACCCATACATAACAAGGAACCTGAGTCTCACTACCTTGTTCAGACTGGTGATCATGCTAGGCCAAATGGACTCATCCTTATGTGTGATCTCACACCTTCCGTCTATTAGGCCAAAAGAAAGCAAAAGGCTCAGCCTTAACCCTGAATGCTAGACTGAGCAGCCTCGTGTCTATGACAAACTTCCATTTACTTTGCAGGCCCAGAATTAAAATCCTGGCGAGTCACAACTGAGAATCCTTCCTGGACAGCTGTCAGGAGGACGGTGAGGAGGAAGCTGGGGAGCCCATTGTGCTGCTCTGTCAGTTTAGCCACTGGGTCTTCCATGTGTGCTGTGCTTGAAACAAGCCAGCTGGCTCTCAGAAACAGAAAAAGAAGAAGCTGAAATGATTGGCATTCCAGTCAAATGGAATGAGTCAGCAAAGGTCAGAAGAGGTGAAAACAATACAGAATGAAGAGGAAACCGCACCCACTTCGGGTCAGAAGGAATGTAAAGTAGAAGAGGGGTTGGAGGAGTAGAGGGCCCAGCAGGGCCTGCTGGTGAAGGGCCTGGGATGTCTCAGCTGGTGGTGAGCAAGGCTTGAGGGAGGTCTGAGGTAGCTGTCAGGCCAATGGGGTTGGAAACTGAGCATATTGGACCAAGAGGCAGTTCATAGAAGAAAGATTTGGGGGACTCTGAGAGAGAACAAGACTGTCAATGTCACCAAAGGATGGGTGGGCTCAGAGGCCCACATTTATCTTATCAAACAGCAAGGGCATGCAGGAGACCATCAATGCACAAATTGTCTCCAAATAATTATTCATAGTGCTGTGATTCATTTTTCTTTTGCATCAAAATGGATGTAAAAATTAAATTTTATAGAAAAATTATTTGAATGGGCATTCCACAAAGAAGAGACATAAAGGGCTAATAAACACATGAAAGTGTGTTCAACGTCTTTAGTCATCAGGGAAATAAATATTAAAGTCATAATGAGATACATTTTATGTATCTAAAGCAGGATGGATGTAATTTCTAAAAGGACAGATAATAAGATAACCAGCAGATATGGAGAAATTGGGATTCCCCAGACTCTGATGATGAAAAGCCAACAGCTAATGAAGTTGGAGTGTATTAGAATAAGTGTAATTTAAAACACTGACAAGGTCAAAAACCAACACCAAGTCTTGACAAGGATAAGGACCTGATAGAACTCACATATATACTAGTGGGGATGCAAAATGATCCAGCCACTAGGAACACAGTTTGATGACTTCTCAGGAAGTTAAATGTGCTCCTGCTGTTATATACAAAGCAGCAAGCGTTCCTAGGTATGCATACCAGAAAACTGAAAATATGTCATCGCAAGAATTGTACAGCCTTATTAATAACGGTCAAAAACAAGAACTATGCTGTTTCCATGAGTTATTAAATGAAAATTGCAGTGTTAGCCATGGACTAGCTCCCCACAGGATATTGGTCAGGGAGACCTCAGAGGTCTGCAAAACAACACTGGCTATTGCTACGCTATTGGTTGCTCACCAAACTAGAGGGTGAGACCCTATTGCTGAACACACCATACACTTTGGTTACAGATTATAAAGAAATCAATCTTGAACTGACTAGTGCTCTCTCCCTGCTGGCTAGCTTTCTTAGTGCCAAAAGGGCCACAAGACATCAATGTTCTTACCCAGTGTTGGACCCTGTATGCTACAATACTAACCTTCCAGGCAAGATGTGCTCACTGGCACAATAGTGACCTGCCAGTTATGGGGTTAACTAACCACTTTCCCTACTACTAGAGGGAATTCATGCCTATCACTGTAAACCTGGTCAAAAGCTCATGGTTGGGGGGTCATAGTATCTTGGAGGGAACCTAGCATTGTTATTTTACTAAATGGTCATGTTATCAAACTGCCTTTTAAATATTTCTGTTTATACTCATAGGTCTGGGCTGCTCTCAACCTTGGTCAGAGAAGCTTTTTTTTTTTTTTTTTTTTGCAGTGGGCAGCAGTCAGTGCAGAGACCCATTACTGGTCAGCAGCTTAGAATGAGTGACTGTGAGTGTTCAACCTTACATGGGACATCCATATCAAACTCCTCTATGTCCTGCTCAAGGGGAAATCTTAGAAGAAGGGGCAGAAAGAATGTAAGAGCTGGAGGATGAGGAGGAAAGCTGTTAAATGCTGTCTTTGGGACATGACATGGCTGTTGGCACTCATGAACTCACAGCAGCTGTTATCTGCACAAAATCAACCTAGTCAAAATTCTAGGATGGATGGGGGAGGTTCACAAGGCCCCACCTTTACTGAGGAGATGTTGGCAGTTGATAACAGCTAGGGGAAGGTTTTTCTTTGGTGTTGTGGTCATTAGTAGGATGCCCATCCTCCAGTGGATGTCCCCACAACCCCGCACATATGAGCAGCACTAACTGGGCATGGTGGGACATTAAAAAGAGGGGGGGGCTGAAGAAATGGCTCAGCAGTTAAGAGCTCTTGCTGCTCTTGCAGAGGACCCAGGTTCGATTCTCGGCACCCACAGGTCAGTTCAATTAAACAAGGGCCCAAAGGGGAGGTGAGAAATAGGTGATGGGCCAGCATTAGATTGAAAATTATTTGAGACTGATTGCTGCTGGGTGAGGGAGCATGACATACATATGATCACTGGCTGGGCTGACTGGACTCCAGTGGATGCATTTACAAGAAGGACATTTGGATACAAACACCTCAATGAATAGGACTCAGCATATATGGCAGAGTGCATAGGGTTTCGTGGGGGGATAGGGGGAGGCATAGATGCAGGAGGGGTCTGGATTTGAGTGGGAAATGTGTGAAATTTAAAAAGCTCAATAAAATAAATAACCACCCTTAACTCCAGTTCCAGTGGAATCCGATGCCCTCTGTTGACCTCCAAGGCGTTGCATGACATGGGCGCACTCGTATACATGCAGGCATAAAAAAATAAAAATAATAAAATATTTTTAAAAGAGAGAGAAAGAGTAAGAACATGAAGTTGCTAGGGAGATGAACTGGGAGGTCTGGGGAAAATTGGGAAAGATTAATGGGAGTGGATAGGATCATAATACATCGTATACATGTCTGAAATTCAAAGAATAAGTAAAGTTAAAAAATGTTAACTAGAAACAACCCAAATGTCAATAACTGGATGAAGGAATAACCACAGTGGTATAGTCATACATTGGGTACTACTAAAAAAGTCAAAAGGATAAATAGCAGATATGCAGAAAAGCATGGGCGAACTGAAGGTATTAGCTAACAGGACAGAGAATGGTGATTTGTTTTTAAAGTTTTTTCCAAAATGTGAAAATAAGATATCTACCAGTCTACATCATACAACCAAAATTCATTCTGAAATGATAGGCAAAATTAAAACATTGTTAAACTGATAAATGATTGGTTTGTCAGAAATCACAGTGAAAAGTTCATTTTGAACTAGATGGCTTCGTATTTTAGAAAACAGTAGTGTGCAACTAAAACTGTTGTTAGAAAATGAAGCCTTATAGTACATGTGTAAGCAGAGAAGATTTGAATATCTAAACATGTGATCTAAGAGTTGGGGGGGAGGGGACAACAACCAAATAAGTATTAAAAGGAAAAAATAATGAAGATGGTAAGTAGAAAAAATATGCACCTCTTACAGAGAGGATCAGCAAAGCCAAAAAACAATTTTTTGAAAGACCAATAAAACTGAAAATTCCTTATTGAACTGGTCAAGAAGTTTTTTTTAAAAAAAAACAGAATTAATCAAGAGCAGAACAGAAAAGGAAATATCACTACACTTCCTACAGCCATTGAAAATAATAATCGCCAGGTCGGGGATGTAACTCAACAGCAGACCATATGTCTATTTATATCTGAGGCCTTGAGTGCAATCCCAACAGTATCAAATAACAATCAATATTAATAATTAATAATAAATAACTTCTACAACTCCCTAAATATGAAATAGATCATTTCAATAACCCTATAACTATTAAAGAAAATGAAGTACTTTTTATTCAGTGCTTGGAATTGAACTCAGTAGGTTCAATTTCATAACTTTAAAATGTCTTAATTTTTGTAACTTTAAAATGTCCTAAAAAGAAGGGGCTGGAGAGATGGCTCAGCAGCAGTTAAGAACACTGACTGTTCTCGCAGAAGACCTGGGTTCGAATCACAGCACCCACATGGCAACTAACAACTGTCCGCAACTCCAGTTCCAGGGGATCCAACAGCCTCTTCTGTCCTCTGTGGGCATAATACGACATGGGTACACTTACTTACATGCAGGCAATACACACATACACACAAAATAAAAATAATAAATAAAACATTTTCAAAATGTCCTAAAAAGAAATCTCCAGGCCCAGATGGTTTGCCTGGAACATAATTCTATCTAACAGTTGAAGAAAATGTAGCAGAGTCTACATGATTTCTTTAAAAAATAGGAGGGATTACATCTCATGTCTTTTTAGGAGGTCAGGATTACTCTGATAGCAAAACTACATGAAAACAGTACAGAAAAGAAAACTGCAGACCATTATTCCTTCTGAAACAATCCTAAAAATTATTAAGAAAATATTGGGAAATAAAATTCAAATATATACCCAGCCCAAGTAGAGTTCATTCAAGAGATGTAAGGCTAGTCAATATTAAAAGCTGGTGCTGGAGCAATGATGATTCATTGGGTAAGACCACTGGCTGCTCTTGCAGAAGACCTAGTTTCAGTTCTCAGCACCCACATGTCAGCTAACAACCTCCTGTAACTCCAATTCCAGGGGATCCAACACCCTTTTCTGACCTCTGTGGGCATTGCACAACATGGGTACACTTACATACATGCAGGTAATACACTCATACACATAAAAAACAAAAATCATAAATAAAATATTTTTTTAAAAATTCAAAAATTGGTCAATGAAATTCATCCTATTCATGGTCAAAGGAAAATATAATAATTGATTCAGAAAAAGCATGTGGCAAAATTCAATATTCATTTATTATTTTAATGTATATTTTATTGAGTTTTTATGCATTTCATACAATAAATCTTAATCATAGTTAGACCCCCTCCCCATCCATACCCCTCTAATGCCCCCTACTGGATTTCATGCATTCTGTCATATATGTTAAGGCCTATCCATTAATGACTTTTTATAATTCTTTTTGAAACTAGGAATAGAGGAAAACAGCCACCTCCTGACGCAGAACAGCTACACAAAAAAAAACATTATTCTAAGTGGAAAAAGCTAAATCCTTTCTCCTTAACACTGGAAAGATGGCTAGGATGTCCAACCTCATTCTTGTAACACAGCCCTGGAAAACCTGGCCAACATAATAAGGCAAGAAAAAAAGCTAAACAGGAAAAATAATTAAATATGTAGATCAAAAAAAACACTAAGTAAAAGTGCTCCTATTTTCAGATTACATGATGTTTTACACAAAAAATATCTTCAGTAATCTACAAAGAAAAGCCTGGTGTGAATAAATGAGTTTGTAAAACCATGACATACAAGATCAGCATACAAAAGTCAGTTATACTGCCACACACTAACAAGAAAAACGGGGCACGTAAAAGCCAGTGAGATGGCTCCATGGGCAAGGGTACTTGCCACCAAACCTGATGACTCTCACAAGTTGTCCTCTGACCCTACATGTGCACTGCGGCATGTGTTCACATACACAAATGAGGAAATAGATGTAAAAATATTTTAATGTGGCAAAAGAATTAAAAATACCATTTTCAATCACTAAAAAGTACACAGCACAGTTACTCATATGAACTCACAGCAATTGTGACGGCATGCATAAGACCTATACAAAATCAAGCCAGACAAAATCCCAGCATGGAGTGGAGCGATGGAGAGGTGAGCACTCAGGTGATATTGGCAACTGATAGCTGCTGGAAGAAGGAGAGTCAGTTTGCTTTAAGGGTATGACACCTAGTAGGTTGACCACTCTCCAGAGGATTGACCCATACCACGAACAGTTGGGGATACAAGTTAGACTTGATAGACCTTAAAAAAATAAGAAATGCAATATTTGGGAGGCAGAGGCAGGTGGATCTCTGAGAGATCATGGCCAGCCTGGTCTACATAGTGAGTTCCAGGCCAGCTGGGTCTACAGGGAGACCCTGTCTCAAAAAGACCAAAATAAATAATAAACAAATGAATAAAATAAATAAATAAATAATAATAGATGATATGAAGTCAGGAGGGGGATATAAGGTGGGGAGAGAGATGGCAGAGGGGATCTGAAAATGATCAAAGTGTATTGTACGAAACTCTCAAAGAATGAATAAAAATATTTTTAAAGTACAATAAAATACTTCAGTATGAAATATTTATGAGACTTGTATGCCAAAGACAGGGAACCTAGGCCGTCCAAATAAATAGAGAGGCATGCTAAACTCATGGGAAAACTAAGCCCAGTAAAGACATCGATTCACCCCAAAGTGAGACATAACATAAACAAAGTTCCTATCAAGCTCCTACCAATACTTTTTGAAGATATAAATATACATTCTAAACTTCATGTGGAAAGACAACAGAGTTACAGCAGCTAAAAAGGTTTTTAAAATGACAGATGAAGGGGTTGCAGAGATGGCTCAGCAGTTAAGAGCACTGACTGCTCTTGCTGAGGACCCAGGTTCAATTCCCAGCATCCATATGGCGGCTATGAACCAGTTCCAAGGGAATCTGAAGCCCTCTTCTGACCTCCATTCTATTGCACGCCATGGGTGCCCTCACAAACATGCAGGCAATACACTCATACACATAAAATAAAATTTTTTTTAAAAATTTAAATGACAGATGAAGAGGAGGAAGTGTTCCACTCCGTTTTAATGCTTCCATGTAACAAATGGAATCCAAAATGTTATCAAGAAAGAATAGGCACACAGACCAATGGGACTGAACATAGACTCCAGAAATAAGTCCATAGGAATGTGTCCAGCTGGTTTTGACAAAATCAGCTCAGTGGAAAAAGGATGGTATGATAGTCAACTCCCTGTAACTATAACAAAATACTCAAGATAGTCAACTGATAAAGAGAAAAAGTTTGTTTGGGCTTGGTGTTGAAGTTTCCAGTCCATGATTGATTTCTGGCCAATGACAGGTAGCACAACACAGCAGGAGCACACGGCAGTACAGAACCATTCACCACATGGCCAGGAGAGAGGAGAGAGAGAGAGGAGGGAGAGAGCCAAAAGACCTAAAGATTTCCCACTAGGTCCATCTTTAAGATTTCCCCACCCCAAAGCATCAAGTTGTGGGTCAAGCCTATGCCACATAAACCTCTGGAGAATATTCCATATCCACACTATGGTAGAAATGCTCCATAGAGCATGCTAGAACCATTGGTAACCAGAGACCAAAAAGAGCTCCATCTAAGTCTCAAAACTTGTATAAAAATAAATATAGCAAAGGGGCCTTGTCACCTTTAGAGCTGCGTGGTGCCCCCCCCCCAAGAAAATTGATGGGCCCAACAGCCCGAGGAACAAAATAAATAAAATAAACCTAAAGTAGACTATAAATTTTAAAATGAAACTATGCAACTCTTTGGAGGGATTCTGTGTTTAAATGTAAAGGGTTTTGTGGAAGTTTTCTAGGAAACAACACAGAGAAAAATCCTCAAGACGTTACATTAAAAGTTATCAAAGTTTTTTTCTCTTTTCTTTCTTTTCATAAACAGGACACAAAACTCGCTACTCATGAAGAAAAAGACTGAGATCTTAAACTGCATTAAAATTAAGAAATTCTATTTAGGAAGGGCAAGGTACAGACTGGAAGATTAAAGAGTGGTAAAAGGATCCTTAGGTCAAGGAGGTCGGTTTGCAGTGTGCATGTGTAACCCACAAGGAACTGTATCAAGAATATGTAGAGAATGTCTAAAAGATAGCAAGAAACAGGCAGATATTCCAATTATAAAAAGATTTCTGAATCACTTAAAATACATGAAATGATGTTCTTTGATGAAATGCCAACAAATGGCTAAAAAGGAAAAGAAAAAGCAACAGCAAGTGTCAGCGAGGAGGGCCTGGGAACAGAGCTCAGTTGGCATAGTGCCAGCCTAGCATGCAGGATTCAGTCCCCAGCACCACATAAACTGAGTGTGGTGGCTCATGCCTGTACTCCCAGCACCAAGAAGAGGAAGCAGGAGGATCAGGAGTTCAAGATCACCCTCAGCTACCAGTAAATTCAAGGCCAGCCTGGACTACATGAAACGGTCTCAAAATTAATTAATTAAATGCTGGGGCTAGTGATGCATGCCTTTGATGCCAGCACTTGGAAAGAACAGACAGGTGTATTTTTGTGAGTTCAAGGCCATCCTGGTCTACATAGTGAGTTCTAGGCCAGTGGGAGCTACAGGAAGACCCTGTCTTAACAAAAAAAGAGAATGTTAACAAGAAGGTATATCACCAGGAACTCTCAGATCCTGTTACAAAGAATGCAAACTTGTACAACCACTGCAGAAATCTGTTTGACAGCTCTGCTAAAGTTAATTGCATCCATAAGCCCAGGACTTAGCAATTTCACTGAAAGACAGAAAACAATCTAAATGTCTGCCAATAATAAAACAGATAAATTGTAATATATTGTATAACAGAAATAGTAATGAAACAAAGAGAACTGACTCAGACAGCAAAGTGCTTGCTACACAAGCTTGAGGACCTGAGTTGATTCCCAGAACCCATGTTAAGAGGCAGCTTCAGTGGCATGTACCTGCTATCCCAGTATTGGGGAGACAGAGACAGGAGGATCCCTGGGGCAATCAATCTAGTGTAATTGGTGAATTTCCAGTTCAATGAGAGACTGTCTCAAAACATAGGTGGTGAATGACTGAGAAAGAGACCTTTTGTGGACCTCTGGCCTCCACATATACATGTGCATACACATAAACACACACACACACACACACACACACACACACACACACACCATATACACAAAAGAAATTTAATGAATTATTGCTATATTAAGCAATAATTACTCCTGAGTCTCTTAACATAATATTGAATGAAATAACGAAGGCACAAAAAACTCTGGGTAGTTCTTTTTCTACATTTACCATGTTGAAACAAGTTTAAATGAATCCATGGCTCTAAATTAAAGGTTGTCTTAACCCTTGAGCAGGAAAATGAGATAATGACTAAGAGGTGCTGAGAGGCTTCAGGGATGTTGTTTATGTCCCAATTCCTGACCTGGCTACTGGTAATGTGGGTGTCCTCCCTTGGTCAGAATATACTGAGCACAGTTGTGTTTTAGTAACTTTTTTGTATTAATGTTAACTTTCAAGAATAATTTTTAAATTTTTATTATAAATGGTGCTTAAATTCATGCAGAAGAGGACTGATATTTTTTAGAACATGGGTTGCATTAGAGAGGATACTAAGAAGTACCAACCACCCAGGGGCCCAGATGCTTGGAGCTAAGGAACTTATCAAAAGTGAATGCCAGGAACCAAGAGCAGGTGGAGCCAGAAGAGGAAGCGAGATATTACAGCAAAAAGAGCTATATGAAGCCAGAAGATCCCTGAAATAGGAGCTCAGAAGCTAGCTGCATTTTGAAATGAAGAAGGTGGTACCCAGGTGCTCAGGAACAGAGGCGTGATGGAGCAACTAGATGTTCTGATATCAGGGCTTCATCTAACCACTCAGCCCCATCACTTCAGCTCTTGCTGTGCAGTTTCTCAATTCTCAGCTGACACACTCACCTTGTAGTCTTAACTACAAAACCGAACTTCTATCCGAAAATTCCCAGAGGGTCTCAGTAGAGGAGGCAGAAGGGGGTTGTTACTATGATATATGCTAAATATTCAAAACCATCCTTTCTTTCTCACCCTCTCTCCTTAGTCTCTGAAAAACCAAGGATGTTTATTATACAATAATGAAATAAAAATAAATTCATTCATCAAGAACCCTGTATTTATTTTCTTTATGTCTGAAGGTTGTTAAATCCTAATTATCCTGAACTATTTTCATACTGCTGAGCAGCCTCCACTTATGAAGTCAGTAATTAATATTCAACTTGCCTAGAGCTTTCAGATTTGCATGTTAATTATTGATTTCTTAATCACCAGTATGGGTATTCGAGTGCTTTGGAGAACACTGACATTTCAGTAAATGTTACAGAGTGATCGTCTCCATAGATGGGGTTTTAAAGAAAATATTTTGCAAGCTTTTATTTTCAGCTTTCTTTTCTACCTGCAGTTTTGACTCTTTTCCTGGGGCATCTGCCTGGCTTTGCTGTTATGGGTAGAATTCTGAGTTCCCATCTGGAAAGGAGCAATGTCAGCCCTTATGATATCTACCTGGACATCCTCTTTGCATCTTCCCATACACCAAGGAATACTGGCCACAGAGGAAGTCAGGATGAATTTTGCTGGACACTGGGAAAGAGACTTGGGTTGGTGATAGCTCTAACTGGGCTTGGGATTATCCCAAGCCCAGAGTTCCAAGGGGCTCTAGTTAGGGAAATTGGTGGAAGAAATTTCAGATGGCAGGTGACACTTGAAGCCCAGGAGCTTCAAAGTCATTGTCAATCAAATCTTTCATAAGGCTCTGGCCAACCACAAAAATACAGAGAGGAAGAACTACCAAATTCCCAGGGGGCCAGGAGCAGATAAGCACTAAGTACTTGGGGTGTGTGTGTGCATGTATGTTCAAGTACATGCATGCACGTGTGGGGGTACGTGTGCCTGCATGTTCCTTTAATGTGTGAGTATGCATGCATGCAGTTGTTTGGAGGTCAGAGGCTAGCCTTGGATGTTGCTCCTTAAGACACTGTCATCCTTGGTTTTTTCGGTTTGGTTTGGTTTGGTTTGGGGTTAGGGGTTATTGTTTTCTTGGGTTTGGTTGTTTTGTTTTTTGTTTTTGTTTTTGTTTCTTTTTCATTTTTGTTTGAGATAGGATCTTCCTATAGCCCCAGTTGGCCTGGAACTCACTATGTAGACCAGGCTGGCCTTGATCATCCAAAGACCCACCTACTTCTGACTCTCAAGTGTTAGGATTAAAGGTATGTGCCATCATGCCCAGCCCCACCATGGGTTTTGAGACAGGATCTCTCGCTCATCAATTCTGTGAAGCTGACTGGCCAGCAACCCTTAGGAATCTGCCTGTCTGCCTCCCCAGGAGCATGCCGCCCACCACACCAGCATTTTTGTGTGGGTTCTGATGATCAGACTCAGGTCCTCATGCTTGCATAGCAAGCACCTTACCAAGTGAGGTATCTCCCCAGCATATACGAAATATCTTCTTGTTAATTTAGCTGCCTAGACTGGTGTTCAGAGACAAGTCTGAGTACCTTCACATCATGGTCCTCTGATAGCTAACATCAGAGAAGCATAGCCTCTCTCCCAGCTCTCACATGCTGTAGCAAGGACTCAGGCTTGTGAGAAAGTTCATGGAGCCTACTTTGTGGCCGAGGGTTCTGGAAGAAAGGCTGAGATGTCAAGTCCATCCAAACTATGCTTATGGCAGACCAGCTGAGATCCAGAAGGCACGCGTGGTCAGGTACTAGAAGATGCTGAGAGAACGGACAAGGTATTGTCCTGGTGTGAGAGGATGGCAAGCAGACAGAGGAGCAGATATGGAGTAGGGCAGCTCAAGAATCAATTTTGAAAAAGCAACTGCTAAGTCCTGAGCCTTGTTGTTTGGGATTATGCTGCCCAGAGTGCCGACAAGGTCTCGAAAGAAAAGGCACCCACTAGGTAAGTGCCGAAAACAGCATCACTGCAACAACTCAATACCAACAAGCTCCATCCCGAGTGGGACTGATACAACCAAGCACTTCCTACTTTCATAACTGGCTGAGACAGAGGAGGCCTCGGCACAGTGACAAGAGGAGCTGAACAGCATTCGGAAGGACAGGGTGAGAAGTAGATGGCCTATTAGGGGCTGAGATCCCTAGACTCTTGATTTATGCTGACCACTACATTGAGTCTACTCAATGAATTGATCCAAACAGGCCACCCCCCCCCAGCAAGAAATGTAACCAACGGAATGCATCTAAACATCAATGGCTTATGCATCTTTAAGTACCCCCAAAGAATCTTAATGTGGCTTTCAGTAAATTGGCTGAACATTTTCCATCATACATGAAAAATGGGTGTGGGAGACAGTTATGGTTGGTCTTTGAAATTACCCAGGTGGTAAGCAGGGCTCTACTGTTGAAGCAACTTTATGCAATATTTTCAGCCCAGGGGCATGATGCATATAGTTATCCCAAGATACTCAGAAACTCAAGAAGACATCAGCTTTGGCCATGTGGATTATCTACCAACTCCTTTAAATTCTGTCCTTCCTATTTGTGAAACATTGCTGCCTGGTGCTGAACTACGATCCTGGCATCCAAGTGGTCTCAAGTAGCTTTACCCTGGTACGTCCAACGCACAGTCCTAACGTCCTCTCACTCACCTGCTGTAGTAGATGGTATTCACAGCCCAGTGTTTCACCCTTTTGTGAGCCTTGCTGTTCCTCCTACTAAAAAAAAAAAAGCAAAAACCATTCCTGCTTCAAAGCTCATTCTTCCCTAGCATCTTCCGTCATATGGTGTGCTTTGGCAAAGGGGGTGAGGGTATGCGTGACTGAATAAAAGGGCCTTTTCTGCTCTTGGCTAAGAAGCACCTTCTAGAGCTCTGATGTTCTCTCAACTCACTCCCACCTCCATCTCAGGAGCATAAGAAAATTCAAGCTCTCTCCCAAAGTGCTGAGACAGCAGGCAATTCCGTGCCTTTTCCTAAGGTTTACGCTGCCCTGTAATCCATACAGCTTTATTTTCCTGCATTCACACTGTGATGCTTTATTTGGATTGTCGGTTTGACTAAGAAATGCTTAAGGCTGGAGAGATGGCTCAGCAGTTAAGAGCACTGACTGCTCTTGCAGAGGACCCGGTTTTGATTCCCAGCACCTACATGGCAGCTACAAACCATCCTTAACTCCAGTTCCAGGGGAATCCGAAGCCCTCTTCTGACCTCCACAGCATTGCAGGACATGGGTGCACTCACTTACATGCAGGTAATACACTCATACACATAAAAATAAAAATAAAAAAAATGTTTTTAAAAAGAAAAAAGAAATACTTAAGGCATTAGTGAGGTACAACTTCGGGTATTTCGGTGAGGGTGTTTCCAGAGAGAATTAACCAAGCAGGGGAAGATCCACCCTGAATGTAGGCAGCATCATACCATGGGCTAAGGTGCGAAGTTGAATAAAAAGGGGAGGGGAAGTGAGCTGAGTGCCAGCATGCCTGGCTTTCTGTATCCTGATCTGCCCCATGCTTGTGCCACCACAGCCATGAGCTGCTCTGGACACCATGCCTTCCCTGCCAGGATGGAATGCACCCTCAAACTGTGAAACAAAGTAAGTCCTTCCTCCCTTGCTTTGTCAAGTATGTGGTCACAGCCTGAGAAAAGTAACCAACAGGTACTGTAGCAAGAACACAGCTTCCTTCCCGTAGCCCACCTCACAGATCCTCCCTGTGGAAGATGAAGACCCCGTGCATCATGAATTTGGGCCGACCACTGAAAGCTAATCTCCATGACTCCCACCTGCCTATATTCCCTTTTATTTCCAATTCTTTTGTCTCTTCGAAGCTATAGATATTTCAGAGGAAAAGAAACTGGCTTGCCAAATTCTCTTCCAAATTAATTTCTATTTTTATTTACTTTAAGAAGATTTCACTACATGGAATAATCTAATGATTGTCTTACACAAAATCAAAGTTTCCCAGGGACAGGAAACATGGTTTATTTGTGATTGCAGCTCCAGGACAGATTAGCAAAATATAGGGTACACTACTCAGAAACACTTGTAGTGTGAGAGACAGGCCAGTGCAGAGCTGAATCATCTTCAGTTTCTACTCATAGTTTGTTGTTGCTGTTGTTGTTTGGGGGGTTGTTTGTTTGTTTGTTTTGTTTTGTTTGAGACAGGATCTCCCTGTAGCCCCAGTTAGTCTGGAATTCACTATGTAGACGAGGCTGGCCTGGATCTCACAGAGATTCACCCGTTTTTGTCTCCAGGGTGCTGGGATTAAAGATGTGTGCCACCACATCCAGTTTTCTTTTTTTTTTTTTTTTTAACTTTTACAAAAACTTTATTGAGAATTTCATACATGCATATAAGGTGTTTTGATGAAATCCATGCCCATTCCCTCCCCTCCAACACCTCCCATATCTCCCCATCACTTTTTTCTTTTTCTTTTCTTTTTTTTCTTCTTTCATTTATTTACTTTTATGGGGCTTTTGGCTACTCTAACAATCCCCACTCTGAAGAGGTAACCCTAAAATCTTTTAAGGATTAGATACAAGCTCCCAAATACTCTCAACGTTTTTGGCCTTTGGAACAGAGTGTGTTTCTAAGAGGCCCAAGGACATTTTGACTTTTAGACAAGAAACTGGCTACTTTTCTTTTTTTTTAATTTTATTATTTTTATGTGTACACGTGTATTGCCTGCATGTAGGTAAGTGCACCAGTGTCGTGCAACGCCCGCGAAGGTCAGAAGAGGCTGTCAGATTCCCTGGGACTGGAGTTACAGACAGTTGTTAGCTGCCATGTGGGTGCTGGGACTCGAACCCAGGTCTTCAGCAAGAACAACCAGTGTTCTTAACCACTGAGCCATCTCTCCAGCCCCCAGCTACTTTTCTTTGGGGTACTTTTACCCTAACTGCCTAGCCAATTCCTACCTCCTAATCTTATCACACCATCCTCTGAAGGGGTTACCCAAATTGACAGAGACCACTCTGGCTGCTTCCATGCTAAACAGGTCCACAGGGTGAGGCAATTGGAGTACCCCTTCAGTGGATCTATCTAAAAGACTCCCAAATTGCATAACTCTTATCTCTAAGGGGAAAAGAAAGTCTTTGACTGGTAAATAGGAGATGTGAAGGAGAAGTAAAGGCAAGAGTAATTAGCATTACGAGTTCTAGACAGGGAACTAGAAAAAAGTCAGAACAGGGCAATTTTCAAATGTTCACATGGGAGTCCGTTGGAATTTCTTGACAAGGGCTTCCAAAAGCATCCCTCTATTGGGCTCCTCCTCATTTTTCTCTTGTTTTCCAAGGCTGGACTCTAGAGTGATGGATTCAGGATTTGCTTTCAGGTATTTTGATAGCTGTTGGAGTGATTAGAATCAGTGCCAGTTCCCTCTCAAAGGCTTAGAGATAACTGAGGTTGCACACTGGATAGCCTTTACCCAGCATGGATCATGCCTCTTTTTCCTAGCCTTCCACAGATTGTGTACTTTAGCCTTCCCCAAATCCAGGCGTCTACGTGTTATTAGGGTCAAATTACATACAGTTGGCTGGGAAGAGTGGCTGGATACTCCAGTGAGGGTCCAATGACCCTGCTTGGCCCCCCTTTAATGAATGAGCACAACTGTCAGGAAGCCCAATTGTGACTATGTTTAGTGATCAGGCTCGGCTGAAGTTGTGATGACGGTAGTTCTTTCATGCAGAAGGGACTGCTGTATAGCATCTTCTTATTAAAAGGACCTGGAATATAAAAGGATTTGGTGCTAGGATCTACATATGAGGGAGAACATACGCTGTTTGTTTTTCTGAGTCTGTGTTACTTCACTTAGTATAATAGTTTCTAGATCCATCCATTAACCTGCAAATTTCATTATTTCATCTTTCTTTACTGCTGAATAGAATTCCATTGTGTAAATATACCACACTTTTGTTAACCATTCATCAGCTGAAGAGCATTTAGGTTGCTTCCATCTCTTAGCTATTGTGAAAAGAGCAGCAACAAACATGGTTATACAAGTGTCTCTACAATAGGATGAGTCCTTTGGGTATATGCCAAGTAGTGGTATAACCAGGTCATATGGTAGGTTCATTTTTAGTTTTTTTAGAGTTCTCCACACTGTTTTCCACAGAGACTGCATGAGTTTGAATCCCACCAGCAGTGAATGAGCGTTGCCCTTTCTCTACATCTTGGCCAGCATTTGGTATCATTTTTTTCTCTTGATCCTAGCCAGTCTGGTTGGGGTAAGGTGATACTTCAGGGTGGTTTTAATTTGCATTTCCCTAATTACTAACAATGTTGAACACTTTTTGAGATGTTTCTTAGCCATCTTTATTTCTTCCTTTGAGAACTCTCTATTTAGATCTTTAGTCCATTTTTAATTGGGTCATATGGCTTCTCGATTTTTTGTTTTTTGAGTTCTTTATATATTCTGGGTATTAAACCTCTGTCAGATGTGTCAATGGTGAAGTTTTTTCCCATTCTGTGGGTTTTCTCTTCACTTTTTTGATTATTTCTTTTGCTGTACAGAAGCTTTTTAGTTTAATGATGTCCCACTTATTGATTGCTGACCTTAATTCTTGAGCAACTTCTGTCTGCTTTAGAAAATCCTTTCCTCCTCCTATATGTTGTAAGTTACTGCCAATATTTTCTTCTAATAGTTTCAGGGTTTCCAGTTCCACATTGAGATCTTTGATCCATTTGGAGTTGACTTTTGTGCAAGGCGAAAGATAAGGATCTAGTTTCAATCTTCTACAGGTGGAGATCCAGTTTTGCCAACACCATTTGTTGAAGATGCTGTCTTTCCTCCATTGTGTGTTCTTGGCACCTTTGTCAAATATCAGGTGGCTGAAATTGAGGTTTGGATCTTCAATGATGTTCCATTGATCTATGTGTCTGCTTTTGTGCCAGTACCATGCTGTTTTTAATGAATATAGCTTTGTAGCATATTCTGAGATCTGGTATAGTAATCTCCCAGCATTGCTCTTTGTGCTCAGGGTTGCTTTGGCTATCTAGGGTCTTTTGTGCATCCATATGAATTTAAGGATGGATTTTTCTAATTCTGTGAAGTATGTCATGGGGACTTTGGTTGGGATTGCATTGAATCTATGTATTGCTTTTGGTAGGATGGTCATTTTCACAATTTTAATTCTTCTAATCCATGAACATTGGAGGTCCTTCCATCTCCTGGTGTCTTCCTCAGTCTCTTTCTTTGACTATTTAAAATTTTCATTGTAGAGATCTTTGGTGTCTTTGATCAGATTTATTCCAAGATTTTTTTTGCAGCAATTATGAATGGGAGCATTTCCCTGTGTTGTTTCTCCAATTGTTTGTTATTGGTATATAGAAAGGCTACTGATTTTTGAGGATTGATTTTATAACCTGTCACTACACTGAAAGTGTTTATCGGTTCTAGGAGTTTTCTGGTGGAACTTTTGGGACTTCTTAGGTATAATATCATATCATCTGCAAAAAGCGATAGTTTGACCTCTTCTTTTCCAATTAGTGCTCCTTTAATTTCCTTCTCCTGTCTTATTGCTCTAGCAAGAGTTTTAAGCACGATGTTGAAAAGGAGTGCCACCACATCCAGTTTTCTATTCACAGTTTTAAAACAATTTTCATCCACCCAGTTGGAGGGGAATCAGTGGGATGTGACATCCCAGGTAGAGTCCAACCTAAGAAACCCTATTCACCTGCACTCTCTGGAGAAACTTGCTAAGACCCTCCAAGCCAGCATACAATTAATGCTGTAAACTCAGAGTATAGCCCTGGGCAGTCAGGGAAATCTGAGTGAGTCAGTCAAGTTCAGCTATCCAAGCACTTCATCAATATGTTCTATAAACCCTCAGACTATTCTTCCTGGAGAAAGTGCAGTTAAGTTAGACAAGAGCTGTGGCCTCCCACTACCCCTCTTATTAATATCAACTCTGGCTCAGACACTGAGGAAACATGTTGGCCAAATGAGTCAGGTTCCCATTGTTGGGATGGATTTTAGTGTAGAAAATAAACTGGCAATGGGGGCGGGGACTCAATCTTGCCATGATCAAGGACCAGGTAAATGGGAGGTGCTGTCTGGTGCCAAGAAGGGTTGGCAAGTCCCCGGGATAGCACTCTTCTGTGCTTCCAGCAGTGCCATCAACACCTGACTCGTCCTGACTTGATCCGAACCATGCAGAAAGCTGTCTCTGAGAGGCAAGAGGCTGGGACTGGCTAGATTGATGGGGTAGGGAAGCCGGGTTCTCAAACAGAGAAGCCCAGACCTCCACCAAGGGCAATGGCTCTTCTAAACCCCACCACAATGAACAAAGGTCAATCGCAGCGGTTTCTAGGGTCAGGAGCCTCCAAGCACAGTGCAAAGGACTCCACAGGTTCTGAAGGGAAAAAAGCACTGGGCACAGGCTTTGCCGATCTTTCGGAGTCAGGGGTCAATAGAGCTGGAAGATACGCTGTCCAGATCTCCTCTGGTTCCACTTCCCTCACTGGCCCTGCGACCCCACCCCCACCCATTTGCTACAGAGCAGGAAGCACCCACACGAGGCAGTACAGTTTATAGTGGAAGCCGTTGATGAAGCTGATGGAGTCCAGGATGACCACAGCACTTAGTCAAACACGGCTCCGCCGAGGCCCACAGTGCCCCGTGCAGCACCTTCTCACCCGCAGAGTCACCATAAACAGTCACGTGTGTGCCCAACACTGAAGCTTTGTCCACTACGTACACCACGTGACTCAGGGCTTGCTATTTCCAAGTGCTTGTTTCAACTGTGCTGTGACCACAGTCTGTCTTAACCCAGCCATCTGTGACACTCCTGAAAAGTAGAAGGTCTTCTGTCCCCCTTAGAGTTTCAGCCAGGACCCGTGCTGGCTGTTTCCGCGGCTTTGGCCAGTCCCCTGACCTCAAAGTACTTTGGCCATTCAATTCTAAGAACAAACACTGCTATACCACCACCCTCGCCTTTTATAACTCCCTTCAGTCCTTTAACATAGCCACTCTGGTATTTTGAGGCTCTAAATGATTAAAATCCACCATTTCAGAGGATGACTTAATTGCTCAGTCTTAAATCAGTGTGGTAAAAGATGGAGCAGAGCCACATCCAGTCCAGCATCTGAAAGGATGAAGTATGACTCTCCTCCTTGCAAGTCACACTCCTGTACACTATTTAGGTCCTTCTGCTTCTCCTGCCCCTAAATTTATTCCTACGTCCTTGTTCAAGATTCCTAGCTTGGTCCTAATGGCACCCATCACTGTCCCTGGGCTCGGCCAGGTGGTCTTTTCCTATATTTGGTTATGTATCACATTTTTGTATCATTGTACTTCCAACAATTTCTAAATTTCCTTTCTCTATGCCTCCCTGGATTTGGAATGCCTGCATAGAAGGACCATCTTTTAGTGCCTTCTTTGTCTCTCTCACATCTGGGCACAGCGCCCAGCATAAATTAGTCTTCATTAAATACAGGGCAATGACCAAAGCACATACAAAAAGTAACTGAAACATCTCTGATCCCAGTAAAATTCTAGACCAGCAGCTTATGGTCTCTCTGGTACAGTTATTGGAACCCTAGTGATTCTCTGCTGTTGGCCTTCACCCGTTACCTTAACCATGAACCAAAGCTCCCATATGCACGCTTGATGGTTAATGTCTCCTTGGCCAACTCTAGAAGATGGGAGATGGGGCTCTGGGCATGCCTGTGTGGGATTATCTTGACTGCATTAATTGACGGGAAAACTGTCCACTGTAGGTGGTGCCATTCCATGTCTGGGCCCTGAGCTGCATTAGTAAAGAAAGGGAGCCGGGCTGCAGCATGCATTCACCACTCTCTCCTTCTTGATTGTGGATGTGATGGGATCAGCTGCTTTGAGCTTCTGCTTGTTGCCTTGACTTCCTGTCGTGATAGACTATACTTGAACTGTGAGCTGAAATAAACCTGAGGAACTCCCCTGAGTAACTTTTGCCAGGGCATTGTATCACAGCAACAGGCAACGGACTAAGATAGATTGCTTGATCTGATGTTGGCCTGGACATGTCTCCTCAGCCTGGAGTCTCAGAGCCTTTTAGTACTCTCTAGAGAAGAAGAACAGAAATACTGCCTGAATACCAGTCAGAGGCAGGTATTTGGAAAAACAGACTTCCTCCATTTAAAAGATAATGTGCAAACACCCTGTGCTGCTCTATCTGGGTGGCAGGTGCACGAAGAGCATTACTCCCACTGTCTGGGCTGCTGGGGACAGTACCCATGACCCCAATGCCTCTTCTCCATCTTTGACATCTTTTATTCTATGAATTTTTGATGTCTCACTTTGAGGAGAATGGTGGGATTACAGAACAGTACTTCCTGTGTCTCCTAGGCCTGTGATAAATGGTAGGTTTCCAAGCATGTCTGCAGTGGGGAAAATCGAGGAGGCATTATGCCACTCGTGAGCGATTCCTACATACAGAGCTTCTGAAAGGCAGACTAAACCCTTCCAAGACAAAGTGGTAGGTTTGCCTCTTTCCCACTTTGGCAATTATCCTTCAGCTGTTCTGTTTCGTACAGTGATGGAGTGGTTATTTGGGATTAAAGGAGCAATTGAATGTGTATAAAAAATAAGTTTGAGATTCCTCGCCTCCCTGACAAACGTGTTATCATCGCCTTCACACAGGGGTATTTACCTGTCTGTCAGAAATATACTGTTTTCATTTGTGTGAAATCCTCTTTTACTTCCAAAGACGCAACCCTGGAAAAGAATGACTGCTTCTGACAGACATTTCCCAAGAGGATATGTAAGCCATCACCCCACCATGGCAGGTCCTGGCCTTCAGTAGCTCCATTTTGTTGATGAAATGCAGTCAGGGATCTGTGCTTTGAAAACAGAACCCCATGGACTTTCTTCCTTTCCAAGGTCTCTGCTGTGCCCCCATTCACATGCCATTTAAGAGATTCTGATTTTTTTGTACATTCTCCCCAGTGTTTTTGGGGGGGGGTACTTTGCATTTAAAGGAAAGAAAAGTGCTTTATACATGTGTGACTGAAGTCCTTGACTAATTAAATCCCCAGGGCATGGGGCCCCTCTGGTTCAATCACCCTCTAAGTTGGCTTGGATAGTTTTCAGGCTATTGTTTCATGTGTGTCTCTCTGTGCATGTGTGTGTGTGTGTGTGTGTGTGTGTGTGTGTGTGTGTAGCTATGTGTATATGTGTATGCAGGGGCATGTGTGTGCAAATACATGTTCATGCATATCGAGTCCAGAGGTCAACTCGGGTATTGTTCCTGAGGAACTGTCTGTCTTGTATTTTGAGACGGGGACTCTCATTGACCTGAACTCACCAGGTAGACTAGACTGGCTGGTTAGAAAACCCCAGAGGTCCACCTCCTCCTCCTCCCCAGCACTGGAATTGCAAACTGGTACCAACACACCTGGTTTTTTGATGTAAGTTCTGGGGATCCAGCTCAGATCATCAGGTTTACCTACTGAGCCATTCATCCCCCCAGCCCTCAGGCTGTCATTCCTAACACTCATGAGGAACTTGAAAGCAGGATAGCAAGGGGTGGCTCTGAGCAGTAGCAGCCGTCCAAAGGTCTAGCTCTGCAGAACTTACACATTCCTCCTTTGAACCGTTTAACATCTCAGGAAATGGGTGTTTTTCCACTTAACGGATGAGAAAATGAAGGCTCGTGAGGGCAAAGACCTTGCTAAAGTCAGAGCTACATGGAGCCTGATCTCCTGCATAGCTATGCCAAGATCCTTCTGCTGCCACAGGAAAACCATTACAAATTAAACCAGAAATCTCAGGACCTAGGATCCAGGCTGGGGTGTGCACTAGACATGCTACTCTCAACTTTCTGGAGGACTGTAATATGTGCACACAGTGAGCAGCTCCTCCCCACTATGCAGCCATCCTCCAGACTCCAGCTCTGAGCACAGGAGTAAGAACAGAAGGGCTTTTCATACAAGAAAAACCTCTGAGTCTCTGTTTGTATGAGGGGAGGAGGCATCTAATATTCATATGTACCTCAGGCACTCCAAACTCTCAGACCAATCACATTCCCATTTCCTTAAGTATCTTGAGCTCACTAGGAGAAAAAGTGGAAGACTTATGGAGAGAGATTGTCAAAATTTCAAATTATATTTGCATATAAAATATTTACTTAATGGGGCTGGGGAGATAGCTCAGCAGTTAAGAGCACTGACTGCTCTTGCAGAGGACCCAGGTTCAGTTTCCAGCACTCACATCGCGACTAGCAACTGTCCATAATTCCAGCTCCAGGGGAATCCAACACGTGCTGACCTCCTTGGGCATTTGCATGACATGGGTACACTTACACACATGCAGGCAATATACTCATATACATAAAATAAAAACAATAAAATATTTTTAGATATTTACTTTATTTTGAGGTTCCCCACGTCTGTGCCATCAACCTTTATTTTGGGGTTTCCGGGCTCTATGCCATCAACATCTGAAGCCAGACAATTCTTTATTATGAGCCTATCCTAGGCACTGAAGGAAGCTTAGCAGCATCCTCGGCCTCAACCCACTAAATGCCAGTAGCAACAACCCCTGCCCCCATATATCCTGAGTTGTGACAGCCAAATCTGTCTCCACACAGTCTCACATGTCTCCAGGGTACAAAATCATCCTTTTCTAGTTGAGAACTGCTGCTTGGTTTCACTGCAATAATGTGCATCTGTCTCTCCTCCACCTTTGAAGGCAAGGCCATGTGGTATTTGCCTCTGCAATTCCAAACCCAGCATCACACTGGAGAGACCTTGCAATTCATTGTGCCCATTTCAACTGACCTGTCCATCACTTAGTGATGCACTGAGAGTTTGTACTCACAGTCCTGGTCCCTTGATCATAGTTTACTGCACAACAGTGGATACCTACTTCAAATTCAGCAGTCAGATCCTGTCTCCTTTTGGAAGAGGGACTGAGAGACTCTAGAACAGCTGGGGTTGCTCTCCTGGATGGATGAGCTGGGAGATGGGAGCTGAGAACAGCCTCTTGCACCTATCACTTCAACCCAAAGCAGAGAGCCAATCTTTCAAGAAATGAGTATGAAATAAAAGTTCAGGCAGAGATGAGGGACCAGATGAGCCTTTCTAAGATAGGATTGCATTTAAACACTGGTGGTTGATTTTCCTTCCTGAGGCCTGACTGCATCCCTGCCTTTGGGATCTATGAACAGCCCTCACAAACTTTCTTCTTACATGTAAAACAGCTCAAACTGGATTTTGATTCGTGTGTGTATGTCTGTGTGTGTGTGTGTGTGTGTGTGTGTGTTTGGATGTGCATGCATGGTTGTGGGGCACATGTGTGTGCAAGTCATGACACCAAAGATCAATCTTGCGTGTCATTCCCCAGGCAGTGTCCAGCTTGTTTTTGAAACAAAGTCTCTCACTGGCCTGGAGCTTGTCAATTAGGCTATCCTGGATGGCCAGCGAGCACCAGAGATCTGCCTGTCTCTGTTTCCCCAGGACTGGGAATAAAGCACGTATCACCACACCCAGCTTTAATGTGGGCTCTGGGGATTAAACTCAGGCCTTCATGCTTGTGGGATAAGTACTTTACCAACTGAGCCATTTCTCCAGCCCCTAGAATTTGATTCTTACAATCAAAAAAATCTTAACCAGTATATGAGGCCTGGCACTGGATAGATATTTGATGCATTTTCATTAATTGATTAGTTAATTAATGTATCAGTGGCCAAAACCAGGAAGCTGTGAGAGCAACAGGATTTTCTAAAAGCGTCAGCAGCAACAGCAGCAGCGCTGGCCACCCAGGAGCTACGGGGCAGTGGAAGAAGCCCCTTGCTCCAGATAGTACCCAGGATACCCAAGAGGCAGAGCCAGTCTCTGGGAGAAAAGGAATGATTAACAGAGGGGGTATACAGCAATAAAGACTCAGGAGGGTGCTGGAGAGGAGCCAGTCTTCTGGAATTCTAATTTATACCCCTGAATTTTTCTAATCCAGTTCTAGCCCCGAGTGCAGGCTGTACCTGATTAGTCAGTCAGCCTCAGACGCTGCCACTACAGCATCTCCAGGAAACGCCCAGTTTGCAGTCAGCCTCTGCACAGAGCCATCATTCAGGAAGTGTGGGCTTAGAGCTGGTGTGAGGGAGAACTGCCAACGTTACATACTGCAGAGGAAGCCTGCCAACCCAGAGAGGCCCAAGGGTAACTGGGAGTACCCACGGGACATGTGTCTACAGAGACAGGTTTCTGCAAAGCACTCCTGGCTCTCCTCTGGTCACGTTAGGATGACATTAGGTTCTCAAAGGCAAAGGTCATATGGTAAGGGGACCAGGCTGAGGCCTCTGGATGGTGCCATGGGTGAACAAGCACTATCTTGCATGTGGCCAGGCAGGAGAGGCAGTGAGGGCCACTAGTTTTGAGGAGATAAGCAGGCAAGTCTGGGTGAATTGTATGACGCCAGGGGTGACCAGGAAAGCTCTGTGTTGTTGAGGAGCAGTGGCTGCTGATGTGGCATCAGGTAAGTGAGACCAGACCATGACGACTGAGAGCAGCGCAAACATTGGGACTACAGAAGACAAGTGGCCGACACTTGTTTACAGACATGGCTCTGTGTGAGTGGCTCACGGCGTCTCGGGGGAACCTGAGCTCGGCACTGCAGGCAAAGGGCCTCTCTGTCTGAATGGCTTCTTTTGGATATAATCCCTGGAAAACCTCCAAGGGATTTGACAGCATATATTCTTATCCATTTATGTTACTCTGTTGTGCCATTGGTGGCCATCTGAAAAAGGCAGGACACAGATGTGACGCATAGCAGGACATGGGATGATCTCTGTAGGCCTCATAGGTGAGGGGTGTCTCTGACACCTGAGGATTTTCTGGGTTGGGTCACAAAGTGCGGGGAACAAGTGGATGAGAAAATTTTGATACTGTTCATGCTACGTGTAACTAAGACACATCATGGCAGACGTTGCCATTTCCATATGTTGGGGAGATAAATTTGGGTTGTGAAAGCAACCTTGATGGCTTAAAGAGGAAACTATAGAACAGTGAGTGGTTGGGAAGAGAATGCCTTCTTAGCAAGGACCATCATTGAGACCTAGGCTGATACAAACCACCACCCACAGCCCCATTGACTACTAAGCAGGAGAATCCCCTGCAAGTGGGTTAGTTTTTCTCTGCTCAGCCTTCCTAGAACACTACTGTCGGGCAACTCCTTTTTCCTAGGGACCCCAAGCACTTTAAGTGTACCCCTGGATCCACTGCCTCTGGCTTGTCCTCAGGTGGCCTGTAAGACAACAGAGATAATAGGGACAAGTTCTGAGATGACCAGTCAGGATAAAGAACCCAACAGCAAAGCATACGCCTTGGGGGTTTCTGTCCCTTGCCCCAGCCACCATGAAAGGGAATGCTCCAACTGACCCCAGAGAAAGCCCAAGAACCTACCTATGATGCAACCTTAGGATAGCAAGTGAGCTAAAAAACATGGTGGCTGTAGTCCCCACACTGAAGCCTGGGGACAAACCAGTAAGCCATGCATGGCACAGGAGCTTCCCAGCTTCCAAAAGAGTGCTGGCCCCAAGCCTTCTCTCTTTGTTCAATAATGCATTATATAATATTAAAAGAATACATTGGTAACGGGCCTTTTGTAAGCTACTAGAGAAATAAAGGCAGAAATTGAATGTCCTTGATATTTTGAAACTCATACTTTAAAGGACAACCTTCATGCCTGGTGCATCACAATTTACTTTCCCATGGCTATGTGACTGAAAGTGGCACAAGAATGTCCAGTATCATTACGCAGGTGGGTCACAATGCCCTCCAGCTCATTGACTTATCAAACTGAACTTTGTACCCTTTGGTAAAGAGGGTGATGGTAGGCCTATGCTCCAAGCATGAAAAATTCCTGGCAGTGGAAGACAGGATGATCCTCCACACCCTTTCAAAGATCTAACTTCCCAACACAGCATCCCAGAAGTCCACCCTAGAAGGAAAAGTGGAGTCTCCCATCGTGGTCCACAAAAAAAAAAAAAATGTTCCTCCCATAGGACCACCACAGTAAAGCCATACAGCACGCTGACTGAAAACAATGACTGCTAGAGTGAGGAGACTGATTTCAGCACTTACCGACGGTATGAACACGGCTCTCCCTGTGACTCAGCTTCCCAGTGAGGTAATAACACCAGTCTCCCTGAGTCTCTGAATGTCTTGAACAAATCCTGATTTGAAGGTTTTGTATCAAGCCGAGTACATGAGGCTCAGCTCAGTTCAGTAGCAGGCTTCCCCTTATCTCCCTGAGTCTCTGAATGTCTTGAACAAATCCTGATTTGAAGGTTTTATATCAAGCCGAGTACATGAGGCTCAGCTCAGTTCAGTAGCAGGCTTCCCCTTCTGGCCTACTGTGCCACCTACCACTGCTACTTCAGAGCACTCCAAACAGACTAGACTCCCTTCCCCTATCAGGGAACTTATTGGACTCAAATTTCAAATTTCAAATTCTGACAGTAGTCAGGACCAGAAGCATTCTGCAGGTAAAGGGGTCTGTGTTGTCCCTATTGCTTACCTGTAGACCCTACTTATAGGGATCAATCACTCAGGAATCATTCAAGTGGTACAGAACACAGAACTAAAATATTTGGCACAGGGAGACATCCAAGGACACACTAAACACTTCATGCCTCTTCCTCCCAGAGTCACCTCTCCCCCTTCAAGAACACCAGAACAGCCCTTCGCCAATGAAGCAACAACTCAAAATTATTCTACTCTTAAAACAAAGTAGTAAATTCTCCCCAAACTCCCTGTCTCCTATCCTCCTTCTAAGATAGCTCTCGGGTGGATGGGTTGCCTGTTTGTATAGTAGTGCTGCCTGGTTTTACTGCAAATTAAACATGCACACATTATAAACAAACAATAGACGTCTCTAGAGCAAATATAGAGCTTTCAGACCCCTCATAAATTCTTCAAGAGGAGCTCTTTGCAGTTTATGGCTTCAATACAGTTTTGAGTGAGTTACATCCCTGTGTGGAGAGAAAGCCTCTCGCTTCTGGGACTTCATAGCAAGACCCTTCACTCTCACTCTGCTGCAAACTCATTCAGGGTTGGAGACTGGTGAGGTTATGGTCTCACCCTAGTTCTTTCTCTCCTTCCCTCCATGTTTATTGATTTCTTATAATAGTATCTATTTCTAAACCCACTAAACCACAGAATTCTGGTACAAAGAAAACTGTACCTACTACTCACACTTTCTTTCATTGGATTTTAATGTGGAGAGACCAAGTTCCAGAGACATCATATATTCAACACTCAACATAATACAGAATACTTCTGTGACTGGTATATAATTTCTCTCTCTCTCTCTCTCTCTCTCTCTCTCTCTCTCTCTCTCTCTCTCTCTCTCTCTCTCACACACACACACACACACACAAACTCAATCCTTCAGTGGGTATGCTCCGGGTTCTTAATTCTGACACCATCTATCTAGAGATAGCACTGGGTCCCAAAGTTAAGCGCTGAATTTCACAAGGCTGCCTCATTTCAGATGCCAACTGTGAGTCTCAAGTTGTGAACTATACTTCTCACATACTAGTTATTAAAATGGAGTTCTTACAACCCTCTCGTCCAATTTGATTAATTTGCTAAGACAGTCCCCAGAGCTCAGGGAAAAATGGCTACTGCTTGTTATTGGTTTGCTATGTTAATACAGGATATGATAAAGGAGATAGGTAACTGAACCACACATGAAGAGCTGCACAGAATAAAATACTGCAGTGGGAGGAGCTCAAAGATATGCTGTCTTGTTGCCTAACACTCTGCAGAAATGTCCATGTGTTCAACAGTCTAGAAGCTCTCCAAACACTATCATGTAGGTGGGACAGATTTTTTACCTCAGTCTCCAGTCCTTCTCCCTTTCCCTGAGGAAGGAGTGTGGGAAACTGAAGCTCCCAAGCTTCTAATTGTGCTTTGGTCTTTCTGATGAGGAACCCCCCACTCCCCTCTCAGGACTGTCGAGATCTCACCTCACTGGAACAAAAGACACTCCGATTACCCAGGAAATTCCAAAGGGATTAGAAGCTCTGTGTCAGACGCTGGCATCAAAAACCAAAAATTAAAAGAAAGATATATATATAGCATTCCTATCACTCAGGAAATGCAAAGATTTTAGGAGCTCTGTGCCAGGAACAGAGACAAAAAAAAAATGTGTGAATTATATCACAACAGTGCACTGAGAAACTTACCAGTGGCAGAACTGAAGCAAGAACACAGGGCTTCTGGCTCCTGCCTCAGCCTCCTCCTCACCCGCGTGGGGCCCAAGAACCTGACTTCACTTAAAGGGCTTTAAAAGGGCTTGAAATAGTCAAAACTCTGGACGACCATGTGCTAAAAAAAGAGTAGGAAATCAGAGACAGAAACCAAGGGGCAATAGTGGGGGATGGAGACAGAGCGCACCAGGACCCGGTGGGAAGAGCCAGCATGGAACCAGCGCTCAACCAGTTGTTAATCCGAAGGGAGGGCAAAGGAGGCACAGGCAGGAAGGGTGGGCTGAGCAGGGAAAAAGATAGGCAGCACAGGGACTCCTGAGCTGAATCCAAGAACAAGTTTGCATGGGGCCAGTTCAGTGCCTTTGTGAAAGACGCATCTCACACCAACTCTTTGTTCTAACCTTTTATTTTATGTGTAAGAGTGTTATGTCTACATGTGTGTAAGTGCACCTGAGTCATGCAGTGCCCACAGAGGACAGAAGAGGGCATCGGATCTGGTCACAACCTGGACCTGGTTATGGACTGTTCTTAGCCACCGTATGGGTTCTAGGACTCGAACCTGGGCCCTCTGCAAGAACAGTCAGTGCTCTTAACTGCTGAGCCATCTCTCCAGCCCCTTGGTTCTAATCTTAGAGCAAGTCATACAGGCCTGGGTTCAGCTGGGTATGTCTGCCTCAGAAGACACAGGGAGACTGTCTTGTTGAGTAACTTTTTCTGTCTCTTCATCCCAGAGCACCCACAACAAACCAAAGGAATGATTCCACCCAAGTCTAGCTTGATGAACCAATGAGTTTATTGAGGTCACTTAGAGGAGCACAGGGGAGGCTTCCCATATAAGAGCTGTGAAGGAAAGTTCCCACAAACAAGCTGCTTAGATGAGAACTGGTTCGCACTTCAGTGATCGTGGAGAGTTAGGGATGTCAGGTCCAGACGCTGTTTACATTTATCACGGCCCGTCTTTAACCCCCGCTAAATCCCATTTCTTGCCCATCTCTGTGCCTGACTTAACATCCTGTGACTAACCGATGAAATCCTTTTGGAATGTATTAACTTAGCAAATCACCAGCTTCCACCAACCCAAAGCTAAGAAGCTGTCAGCATCGAAGGCCAAAGAAGACTTATTCCTGCTTCCCCAGAACCCACCTCTCTGACATTTCCACCAGTGTTTTTGAAAAGTGTCCTGATACATGGCTTTGAAACGTGTCCTGGTACACGTATTTGAAAAGTGTCCTGACACATCTCCACCAGTGTCTTTGAAAACATCTCCACCATGTATTTGAAAAGTGTCCTGACACATTTCCACCAGTGTATTTGAAGTGTCCTGATACATGGCTTTGAAACGTGTCCTGGTACACGTATTTGAAAAGTGTCCTGACACATCTCCACCAGTGTTTTTGAAAACATCTCCACCATGTATTTTAAAAGTATCCTGACACATTTCCACCAGTGTATTTGAAAAGTGTCCTGATACTGGGCTTTCTTTGTTCTGTTACTATAGAAACTTCATAAAACAGCATTGTTGGAACATAGAATCTGGGGTAGCCTAAATCTCTGTTCCCAGACCTGTGGTCTCTGTAATCACTCATATTTGGCTCCAAAATTAACTTTTTTATCCCCTTTGAGGTCAGAGTTGTGCTTTTGTGTTGACAAAACTTTGGTGACTCAAAAGCAACTGCATTTCCAAAAAGTCCACCCCAACATGGATGGCAACATGGTGGGAATTCATCAGCAATAAGATGGTTGCTAAGAACTTTGGACCATGGGAGGGCCCAAGATAATAGAAATAAGGAAAGAATGAGGAGGGTAAACAGGAATCTGTCTTCCCTCTGTGTTTTTTTACTAGACCATAGAAATCTTTGCCAAAGTGCTACATTCTTATGCTCTTTTGTCTTGTAATCTTTTGTAACCATGTTTTTACGTGTAACCATTTGCTTAGTTACCACTACTTGCTTGCTTAAACGCATGCATATGCATTGACTATAAATTTCCCTGAAAACTTGAGCTGGGGGTTGGCGCTATTTCAGAGTGATCTGAGTGTCAGTCCACCAGCGTGAATAAACTCTCTTTCACCTGGACCAGCTGTTGGTTTCCTGATTTCTAGAATTTCCTGCAAGAAACTTAAGAAAGCTGCACCCCTAGCAACATTATTCATAATAGTCAGTCTATGGAATCAGCCCATGTGTTCATCGGCAGCTGAACAGATAAAAAGATGTGGTACAAATACACAATTACAGACTACTTAGCCCTTAAAAAAGAACGAAATCTTGTCATTTGCAACAGCACAGATCAACTTGAAGGGTATTATAGTAAATGAAATAAGTCAGGCACAGTAAACCAAATACAGCATGATCTCGTTTATATATAAAATCTGATCTGGGCGTGGTGGTGCACACCTTTGATCCCAGCACTTGGGAGGCAGAAGCGGGCAGATCTTTGTGAGTTCGAGGTCACCCTGGTCTACATAATGAGTTCCAGCTGGGGCTACAGGGAGACCCTGTAAAAACCAAAAAAAGAAAACAACAACAAAAAAATCTGAAAGGAGACAAGTCATAGATGCAGAGAGAAGAATGGTGGTTATCAGGCTGGGGGCCAGAAGACATGGGAGACAGGAAGAATAAGTTCTGGAAACTTCTGAAGAGCTATTACACAGTGGTGACTGTAGTTAATAATAATGTATCACATACTTTAAAAATGCTGAGAGAGCAGATTCTAAATGTCACCATAAAAAATGGTAAGTATGCAGGGTGATGGATATGTTAATTTCCTTGATTCAGCCATTCCATATCACACATGTATCAAAATATCATGTGTACACACACTATAAATGTGTATCATTTTTCATTTGTCAGCTAAGATTGTTTAACTCAGGGGGCTAGAGAAATGGCTCAGTAGTTAAGAGAATAGACTGTTCTTATAGAGGACCAGGGTTCAATTCCCAGCACCTACATGGTAGCTAACAACCATCTGTAACTTCAGATCCAGAGAATGCAATGTTGTCTTCTGACTTCTGCGAGCATTGCATGACATGGGTGCACTTACACACATGCAGGCAATACACTCATACACATAAAATAAAAATAAAATTAAAAAACAAAAAAAAGATGATATTATGCAATTTGGGGGGTAGGGTTGTTTGAGACAAGGTCTCATTATGTAGCCCTGGCTGGCCTAGAACTTGCTATGTAGACCAGGCTAGTCTCAAACTCACAGTGGTCTACCTGCCTCTGCTTCCCAAGTGCTGGGATTAAAGGTGAAGTGAGGACCACCGTGCCTAATCTTACAATTTTTTTAAAGGAGTGCATGTAAGATCAAGAATAGCCTCACTCCTGCCTCTAGGAGGACTGAACCCCAAAGGCACCAAGTGAGAATGGCAGAACTGGAGGGTGCTTTGGACCTTTCAGCTCCTAGATAGCTATGGGCTAGCCTGGAGTAAAAGAAATTCCCATGCAAAAGTGGGTAGCAGGTTATCCAAGGTACCATTCTGCCTCTCTGTGAGATGTTTTGGCTTTCAACCCTTTTGAGATGGAGTTGCACTTTCTGGGGGACTCACTTTGCACAAATTTTTCTGAGGAAAGACTCCCAAGCCAGAGAAGGTCGGCTCTGCGTAAATGACCTGTAAAGTGTCCACACTCCTAAGCCCAAGCCTTCCCCAACTCCCTGGCCTATCTCCATTCTCAAGAGTGTCTTTCTTAATAAACTGTCTCTGTTTCTATCACTCTCCACCTGTCCCTGGTCAAGTTCTTTGTTCCAGGATACAAGAACTTGGAAGAGGGTGGACTTCAGACTCTGATCCAAGCCTGTAACAAAGTCAGCCTGCCTTTCTTCAGAAATACCCAAGACACTTCATGAGTGTGGCCAGTAGTGGGAGCTCTAACCCATCTTGAGGCTGACGAGGATGGTCAGGTGCCCTGTTACTAAGCCATAGGTCATTTATACCTGAATAAACAGCCTGGCTCAACTTTAGCTTTAAGAGTGGACCCAAACTTGGAGGGTGCTCAGAGGGTGCCTGTGCCTCCAGATGTCTCCTGGAACTGTGTCCCTGAACCCAGCCTCATCCATATTTTTATTCAAAACCATTTCTCCAGCGATGAAGAGATGGCTCAGCAATTAAGAGCACTGGCTGCTCTTGCTGAGGACTTGGGTTTGATTCCCAGCACCCACATGGCCGCCAACAACCATCTGTAACTCCAGTTCCAGGGGAATCTGATGCCCTCTTCTGGCCGCCACAGGCATTGCACAACACAAGTACACTTATACATGCAAGCAATATACTCATACACATAAAATAAAAATAACAAATAAAATGTTAAAAAAAACATTTCCCCAGCATCAATTGGGGAACTACAAGCATGGGCCCAAACTGATCTTATCAATCTTGCCTTCTGATCCCTAGGCTCATATCTCATACACACAATGGCAAGCATTCGTCCCAATTTTCACTGCTTCCAGTGAGGGTATAAATATGAATACACTGCCTTCAGCACTTTGAAATGTTAACTCAAGATCACCCACATTCATTCACAATCTTAGGTGGAGGACAGAAAACAGGGTCCCGAGGGGTCAAGGCTTTAAGCCCCGGTCACAAGAGTACATGACCCCCTAAGCTTGTTTACATTATAAACTATATGTTCTTTAGTTGCAAGGTTAAGTAAAAATTATTAGTCTTGATTCTGTCCATTTTGTAAAAGTCATTCCTATACTCAGGGGAAACTGAAGGAGCTCAGCACCAAAAAACAACGTGTGTGTGTGTGTGTGTGTGTGTGTGTGTGTGTGTGTGTGTGAACTCCTTGTTTGGTGTATGCATAGTAATCTCTCTAGAGACACAGCTTCTGACCTAAACACACACAAGCATTTTCATCGATGTCCAGTTCTGGTGAAATGAACGTTTACCATGGGTAAACTACAGTTATGGACTGGAGGAGGTTTTGATAAATACAGGGGCATATTTACCCCCAATTTATCCCCTGCCTTTTGGCAATAATATTTGACTGCATCTAAAGAAGAGTTTCATGATTCTGTAAAGAAAGGCAGCTTATAGCATAAAAAGCTTATATCTTTTCAGAGTAAAAAGAAAAATTTAAGCAGGAGGTGGTTTTAAAAGAAAAAAAAATCTTTCTCATATACCTTACAGGAAACAATCTATCCTCTCCATTCTCCCGTCTTTAAGATTTGTGGTCAGAAATCCCAGCATTTGATAATTCCATTTCCACCTAGACTGGCACATTTTAGAAGCACAATAAACACCTTCTTTGCCCTTGGATTTCTTTCCAGCATCAGCAACATCCTTGTCATCATTGTTAGTTAGGCACTGGCTTTGCCTAACGCAATAAACCATCGAAGACACAGCCTTCGCCTGTCCCAGAGTAATCAACGTATCTCAATGGGTCTAGCATGCATTTTTATTTCTATCAGATGACAACTCTCTCCTGAGAGCTAAGAATTCCCTCTACTTTTGTGAACAGAAAAGTATTCCTAGACTCCATAGATTTATTTTTTTTTCCTCAGACAAATGGAAGTGTTATTAGCTGGAGAACTGCAGCCCTGGTGCCTGAACCAACGAGAGGATTTCTTCCTCTGTTGCTTTCTATTCCTGCCCCCACCACACACAGCTGGAAGGAAGTCTGCCATGCTGACAGGGCTCTGGTGTGCTGGTGGTGGCTCTGAACAGTGGCAACTAGCTAACAAAGAGATAAGTACACTGGACAGCATCATAGGATCCTGACTGAGGCTTGCCTGGCTCTCTACGCCACAGCACAAGATGGAGAATCAGTTTATTGAAATTTAGCAATCTCAACTGAAGAGACAGGTTCCAGCAAGGACACCCAGAGAGAAGACCCAAAGATGGCAAGTACAGCTTATTGTGTGTGATTTAGGTAAAGCACAGCCACTGGTAGGGTCAGAAGAGACGCAAGGGGTGATGGAGGAACTGAAAACAGAGGAACTTGGTGCAGGGAGAGATGCAGAGACGGGGGATGGCAGTTCCAATGTTCCATCCCTTCCAGGGAAGGAGTGTAGACAGACGATGCATCACTTCAACACTATCTGCATCTAGGAAGACACTGAACTAAGCCTCAACCAGGTAGTTTAAGTTGGGGCCTCATCCTAGAGAAGGGTTGTAACATGACACGTGATAGCCAGGCAGGCCCAGAAAAGGCATTGAGGCAAAGGGTCTGGCAAAGTCTAATGCACAGGCCAGAAATACCAGGACTTTTCAGGGCTGCTCAAACATGCAGAGCTCACTTTTGCCACTCCAAACATTAAATTTGAGGGTAACTTAACTCAGATCCTGGGTAATGGGCATTAGGCTATGTTATAAACAATATCCAGGTCAGGAACAGCTGAGGTTGAGGATCTATAGGTAAGAGGTGCTAAGTGTGGTCAAGACTTGAAAGGACCCTACCTGACCTACAGGCTTTCTAAAGAGAGCTCAGAAATGTGATCATTCAAGTGCCAATTGAATCAAAATAGTAGTCTAACAGAAGATTGTCTTGACCTGATTGCTTTTCTTATTGTTTGAAAGAAAAGAGCAGAGGGATTTTCCTAGGCAGCAAATCCAAGCTCTTAGTTCCTTGTGTGTCTAGCAGGGGTTGGGAAGTTTGATGAGTGACCAGATACATGTAGCTCTGGAGAACCCTCAGGGTCAGCTGTGTGATTTGCTGGAACCAGATGACTGAACGGGCAATCCTATCAAGACTGTAAAAGCGAGAAAACTGACCAAAACGGGTGGCTCAGTATTCTGAGAAAAGATATATTCTGGAATCCAGTGAAGAGAGGAAAAAGGTCACTCCCAACGGCCATGGCAGAGTAAACAGGAGAGAGATGACAGAAGCCATCGTGGGAGGAGGAAAAGCTCCGTGGCATCCACGGATGAGAAGGGATGTTGGAGATTGAGAAGGGATGTTTCCCTTGAAAAGGACACATGGAATCTCTACCCTTCCTCCCTTCACCATCATCCAATTCCAAGTTGTACCCATTGTGTCAGACAACGTGCAGTCAGAGAGAGCCCACAGTGTTTTCCAAGTAGAAGAGACTTTAAAAATAGGTGAGGCAGGGGCTACAGAGACAGCTCAGTGGTTAACAGCATTGGCTACTCTTGCAGAGGACCCAGATTTGGTTCCTAGCACCCATATAGAGGTTAACAACTGCCCATAACTTCAGTTCCAGGGGATCCAATATGCTCTTCTGGCCACCAGGGCCACTGAATGCACATGATGTACTTACATACATGCAGGCAAAACAATCATACAAGTAAAATAAAACTAAATAAATCAAAAATATTTTTTTAAAAATAGGTGAGGCAAGATAGAAATGTAGAGAAAATTATGGTGACATAGAAAACATAGGAAGGAAAAGAGCCTTCATCCAGGAATTGGGTTTGCCTGTCCTATCGGCAGAGTCAGGAAACTTCAGACATCACTGACAAAGCCCCAGTTACTTACAAACACAATGTACATTTTCCTAAAAACATCTCAAATGGAGCTATCAAAGAGAATAAATAACACGGGGCCAGAATTATCTCTGAGGTTTTAGTCCTCTTCTATCATTCCTGAATCTAAACAGTATCCATCACAAATCTACCTGACAACTTCGTTTATGAAAGGAAATTCTTTAATATTTAAACCTTGTTGTAAATTACACTCTCTGAACCATGTAACTTAGCCACAGGAAAAAAGATAGCTGCTAGAAAGATAGATATAAAGATGATTGATAGATAGATGATAGATAGATAGATAGATAGATAGATAGATAGATAGATATGATAGATAGATGATGGATAATGATATATGATAGATAATAGAAAGATAGATGATAGATAGATAGATAGATAGATAGATAGATAGATAGATGGTAGAAAGATAGATGATAGGTAGATAGATGATAGATAGATAGATAGATAGATAGATAGATAGATAGATAGATAGATGATAGATAGGTGTTTTGATATATGATAGATAATAGAAAGATAGATAGATGATAGATAGGTAGATAGATAAATAGATAGATAGACAGATAGATGGATGATAGATAGCTTGATAGAAGGTAGATGATAGGAAGAAAGAAAGAGAGAAAGAAAGAAAGAAAGAAAGAAAGAAAGAAAGAAAGAAAAAAGATAGATACTGGATGGATGCATAGATAGATACATGATGGATAGATAGATAAATGATGGATCAATAGATATATAATGAATTAATGTATAAAAAGATAGATAAATACATAGATACAAAGATGAATAGATAGTCCCATTTCAAAGACGCCCGGGCACAACTCTTCTTTGAGACACCACATTCACAATCTCAAGCGTGTTTTATTCTTTCCCTGAATGCCTTACCTTCTATTCTTTACAAACTCCAACTCTGCTTCATACTAGCTTTTCCTAAAATTCCTTTCTGCATCAAATCCCCAAAGCTTGGGTTTGCCTAAATTGGAGATCTCTTTTTCAAAAACTCTGTCTTAAGACAATAGTAGGGAACTGTACCTCTGCTCATGCCACCACTGACATGGGGAATTAGCCACTTTCATAACCATTGGAAAGTCCTGAGGAGCAAAGGCCAGGACAACAGCTAATCTCGTGGTAAGAAGTGAGCAGAGCCAGGAAGTGGTCAACAGAAAGCTCTGCTGTCCACAGCTCAAAGCAAGGAACTCCCAGGAGACTTCCCAGCAGTGCTGCCGGCCTCACAAACCACAGGAAAGCTACTCTCTCAACTACTGCAGCATCAAAGCAGGTGGTTCACAGGAACTCGCCTGAAAGCTCTGCCACCCTCCTCCAGCCCCAGCTTCTCATCTGTCCACAAAGCATAATGACTTCTGCTCTGCCACGCTCCAACTTTCAGCTAACCCAGAACCATCCTGGAAGGGGATCTTGTGGAAAGTACTTACAGGCATCTCTGTAACATTGATGAGATGAGGAGGGGGATATGGACGGAGGTGGGGAAGACGCTGGGTTAAGCGCACACCACCCCACATAGTCATTGAGATGAAACTTTCATGAGTTGGTTATTTTTTAATTTTTACCTGTTTACTTATTTTTCTTTTATGTGTATGAGTGTTTTGTTTTATGTGTATGTAAATGTACCCATGTGTGCAATGCTGGAAGAGGCCAGAAGAGGGTGTCAGATTCCCTGGAACTGAAGTTGCAGACTGTTATTAGCCACCATGTAGGTACTGGGAACTGAACCTAGATCCTCTGAAAGAGCAGTCAGTGCTCTTAACCACTGAGCCATCTCTCCAGCCCCTCGTGAATTGAATTTTATAATGCTTAATGTAACATGTAGTGTTATAACTTGGATATGAAATGCCCCCCACTCATGTGTTGAGGGCTTCGTCCCCAGCTGTGGTGGATCCAATCATAGAGTGGTAGTCCAATCAATGAGCGCTCTGACCTCACTAATGCATTAGTCCACTGATAGATTCATAATTGATGGAATTATTGGGAGGTGATGGGAACTTTTAGAGGTAAGATCTAGACAGTTCTTTTTATGTCCAATGTGGCCCCAGAGAAGCCATTTCTGGTATAAATGGAGAGAGTAGGTCACTGAGGACGTGTCTTTGTGGGCTGTGTCTTATCCCAGGCTCGTCCTTGACTCTCTATGATTCCTGGCTGCCCTGAGGCAGATAAGCCACTGTGCTCCATTATGCCCTCTGTCATGCCCTCCCACAATGATGTTCAGCCTCACTGCAGGCCCAGCGGCCAAGGGGCCCTGGGCTGAAATCCCTGATATTGAGCCAAAATAAGTGTCCCCTTAAGTTGTTCGTGTTCAGCATTTTGAAAACGTAATACATGAAGTCTGTTATTAATTCTGTATTGAGTATATCCCTATTACAGGCTGACTTCAAGTCCTTGCACAGTGGTAAGAGATCACCATCCCATCTATCCTCTCATCGGAATATCTGCGATCTTCTGCCCACCAGGTTCTGCTTAGGGGCCAGAGATATACTTATGACCAAAACAGGTAAGATCCCTGATTTCAAAGGCTGACACTAACCAAAGAGCACGGGAGCATGAGGAGCACAATGAATAGAGTGGTTTTATTTTTAGCCTCTTTATTGAGGCATTTCACATACCATAAAATTCATCCCTTCTAAGTATGTAATTTGGTGATGTTTAGAAAATTCACTGGGTGGTTCAACATTCACCATAAGTCAATTTTAGACTGCTACTATACCTCTAGAAGGCTCTGCCTGACCATTTGCATGAATCCCAATTCCAACTCCTACCCCAGGTGACCCCTACTTGACTTTCTATCTATAAACTTGCCTTTTCTAGAAATTTCATGGAAACGGAATAATCACATGAATTTCAGTTCATGATAGACAGTGAGTTAAATGAATCAGAGATGCAGCAAACTACTGAGCTGGAAAGAATCACCTTTCTCGGAATAGTGGGAAAAGGCTGAGCTAAAACAGGTGGGTGTTGGAGCTAAGATACCCCTCCTCATGAGGTAGGTGTTGTCAGAGATGTGAGGTACAGCCTGTGGCTCCAGGGAGATTCACTATAATCTGCCAATGCACTGAAACTGCTGCTTGGGGATAGCTCAAGACTCATGTTCCTTCTCCACAGTAAACATCCAAGCAATAGTCAGACCCAAGGCGGCCATGCACTGGAGAGCTGGAGGCTTCCAGAAGGCACAGTCTCAGAGAGAATGAGAGAAGAGGCTACAAGACTTGGAAGAAAGAGACAAGGCACCTTTTCGTCTCTAAAAAATCACAGTCCTTACACAACTGCATATATGCAAGTGCACTTGTGCATGCAATGCCCATGGAGACCAGAAGAGGGCATCACATCCCTGGAACTGGAGTTAGAGACAATTGTTACCCACCATGTGGATGCTAGGATCAAACCCAGGTCCTCTGCAAGAGCAATCAGTGCTCTTAATCACTGAGCCGTCTCTCCGGCCCCTAAATGTGCGTTTATTTTCAGAATCCTGAATAGGATTTAGTTGTAGATCTAGTTGGTAATATCTTCTGATTGTATATTTTTGTGCTGTCAGGCTGTTACCTTCTAGTTCTCTCTTTTTTTTTTTTTTTGAGAACAGATTTTTTTTATAACTAAAGAAGAAGAAAAAAGAACACAGTAGATTCTACTGACCTGAACCCTGGTACCCCAGCACTTACTCAGACACAAGAGATAAAGCCAAATACAAGTATCTACTTCAACCTGGCCTCTCCCCAGACCCTAAGTCAGGGCACCAGCAGACTCCCAGCCTTCAGAACAGTGTGGGGTAGCATGGAAGTTGAAATGGAGATCAGTTTTCTCAACCTTTTCCTCGTCTGCAAACTGGGAATCAAAGCTCTTGTCTGGTAGGACTGTTTTGAAGGTTAAATGTGATAACGTACAGATGGTCCATGCTTAGCACCTAGCAAGCCCTCGGTAAGTGGTACTATTTGTTTCTTTGAAGGGAGGAGCCCCGGGCACAAGAACTGGGGAGGTAACAGGAACATGAGATTTATACATTACTTGATAGATCAATCTTGACTGGTTTGACTAGTCCAACTGCCACATTCGTGTACAGAGAAGGATGACAGGGCTGGTACCTGGCAGAACTAAGCAAAATGACTTGTCCCTCAGAAACACCCAAGGACAGGTGAAAATGAACCAATTATGCAAACCTAGGAGTTTAGAATGCAAGGTGACCATGAGACTGACAAACTTCACTCTACCCTGGGAGTGTGCTAAAATCTTGGGAACTCCAGTGGTTAGCTACTGAGATGGCTGGGTCCTTGCAGAAGAGCATGGTGTCATCTTCTAAGAGCAAAATATTTTAAGGGGCAAGAATCCTAACAGACCCCAGAGACAGAGCATCTACTTTTAGTATTTCCCTCCCAACCCAATGTGACAGAAGAAGAACCCACTAGGAGCTAAGCAGGCAAGGGAACAGGTTCAAGGAGCAAGCTGGGGAAATGGGAGGCTAGGGAGATCACTTCAGTCAGTAGAATGCTTGCCACACAAGCACAGGACCTGAGTTCAGTCCTCAAAACACACATTTTAAAAGCTGGTGGAGCACACCTTTAATCCCAGCACTCGGGAGGCAGAGGCCGGCAGATCTCTGTGAGTTCAAGGCCAGCCTGGTCTACATAGTGAGTTCCAGGACAGCTGGGGCTACAGGGAGACCCTGTCTCAAAAAGACCAAAAAAAAAGATGGCATGGGGTTAGAGAGATGGCTCAGTGCTTAAGAACACTGGGTACTCTTGCAGAGGACCTGGGTTCAATTCCCATCACCCACACAGCAGTTAAAAACCATCCATAAATTCCAGTTCCAGGGGATCCAATGCCCTGTTCTGACCTCCATGGGCCTCTATATGCACCCACACATGCACATGTTCAATACGCACATGACAAATGTACACATAAAGAGTAGCACAAATGAAGCAGAAGAGACAGTTACTAGGGTATAGCCCATGTCTTGGAGAGTCTACAGCAAACTCACCAGCATCTCTCCAAATGCCTAATGGGGCTTTTCTGAAGACACAGAGTTTTAAATCATGCAAGGATTCTGTAGCTAGTACTGCCCATGAACAGGGGGAAGGGAGATGTACAGGGTCTGTCAGGATCTTCACTTTGCATAGAGTTTCATCTCTCAAGCTTGAGATGCTCAGTACGCAATTCAAACGAAACAGATGTCATATCCATCACTCAGCCCTGGGGCTTTCAAAAGGTCCTATCAATTGATATTGACTACGGAAGGGCCAGTGGCTAACTGTCTCTTCTCAAAGCTTGGAGAACAGGAAAGAGGCCTACAATTTAAAATGTACCCACTTGGGGCTGGAAAGATGGCTCAGCGGTTAAGAGCACTGGCTGCTCCCTGCAGAGGACCCTGGTTCTATTCCCAGCACCCACATGGCCACTAACAACTGCCTGTAACTCCAGTTCCAGGGGATCCAATGCCTTCTTCTGACCTCCTCAGGTATTATATGACATGTGTAGACTTACATACATGCAGGCAAAATATTCACATAGAATACAAAATAGTATATAAAATATTTACAATGTACCCACTTGATGCTAGCTCTAAATGAAGTCAGGACTACCCTGCTATGAGATGGGGATGCTGGAAGACAGAGCATGTGATTAGCTGATCCAGAAGAGAACAGGACTCCCTCCCAAGAAGCAAAGCCTCAGCAGTCATAAGAGCCAGTTGTTTTGTTTTTAGAAAGTTTGTTATTGACAGTTACTGGACAAATATAAGGCATGTTCACAAAACTGAAGTTAAGCACAGAGTACATTCTCCTGTCAGCCATTCTTTGTCCCCAGTGCTACAAACTGGCCCCTGTGTATTTTAATATGTGCTGCTCTCAACGGCTACGGCTATGTGGACAGCCTTTCAGAGACCACCATGAAGACTGTTTTAGAATAGGGAGCAAGCTGCTACGGCCTAAGTCACTAAGACATCACAACTCATACAGGGCAGAAGTATAAGGTAACCAAATCTGCTCACACACCCGCGACTGCATTTCCAGTGGCACAGAGAACACATTGGGGAACATTTTTTTGCTCCTTCACGTTTGAGAGAAATGGAATGTATCCAGGGTTCATGTTTCTAAATTTACCACTATATCTTTGTTAAATTGTGCGTGTGCTTTGTGCATATGTATGAGTTCCTGTGCCTATACATGTATACACATGCATGTATAGACCAGAGGCTGACATCTTTCTCTACCACTTTCTATCTTATTTTTTAAGACAGGGACTCAATCATTTGTCTAAGTTGACTGGCCAATGAGCTCCAGGGAACTTCCTCCTATTTCTGGACCCGAGCGCTGGAGGTACAGACAGGTGCTACAGTGCTTAGTGTTTATTTAGATGCTGATGATTCGAACTTAGGCCCTCAAGCTTACAGAACAGGCACTTTACCTAACGAGCCATCTCCCCAGCCCCCCGAAGTGGGTTTAAATCTAGGCTCTGCTGCTTAAACAAACAATTTCAATGCCTCTGTGCCTCAGTTTGCTGCTCTGAAAAGTTAGACAAATAAAAGCTTTTACATCCTAGAGCTGTTATGAGAATTAAACAAGATAATTTCTGCAGAGCACTTTGTTAAGTGCCTGTCACATCGTAAGTGCAATAAAAATCTGTTATTCTAATCAGCATTCATATATTCAAACATAAATATTTGTCATGCAGGCTGCTGGGAGCTGGGGTTGGGTCTCCTGGTGTGAGGGGACCAAAGTGGTTTGGGGAGAATAATCACCTGCGTTTCAGTTCTGGCTCTGCCCTTCAAAGATAGTCAAGGTCCCTGCTCTAGTTTGGTTTTTTGCTGGTGTGATAAACACCATGACCAGAAACAAGTTAGGGGAGGAAAGTGTTTATTTAATCAGATACTTTACAGTCTATCATCAAAGGAAGCCAAAGCAAGAATCCAAGGCAGGAGTTTGAAGCAGGAACCATGAAGGGTGCTGCTCTCTGGCCTGCTCCCTCTGGCTTCTTCAGTTACCTTTCTTATACAGGCCAGGTCCACTTGCCTAGGGACAGCACCACCCACAGGGGGCAGAGCTCTCCTACATCAATAGCAATTGAGAAAATGCCTCACAGACAAGGCCACAGGCCAATCTGATCTGGGGAGTTCTTCCATTGAGGTCCCTTCTTCCCAGGTGTGTAAGGTGACAGACAAGATTTGCCCTCACAATCCCAAACCTCCAAAAGCTACTGTATTCTCACCTTGAAGGGGAAACTAATATGTGTACATTCTATTTATTTACTATTAGTGTGTGTTTGTGTGATGGGGCACATGTGCCATAGCACAAGTGTGGAGGTCAGAGGGACAACTTTCAGGAGGCAGTTTTCTCTTTCCACCATGTGGCTTCCGGGGATCAAGTTCAGGTCATTAGGTTTGGCACTAAGTGCCCTGACCTGATGAACCAAGACTTGCTTTGTAGACCGGGCTGGCCTCAAACTCAGAGAGCCACTAATGTCTGCCTCCCAAGTGCTGGGATAAAAGACATATGCCACCACACCAGGCTGAGAATAAGGTTTTTGAAAAGCACTTTGAACTAGGGCTACAACTCAGTGGTAGAGAGCACGCATAACATGCACAAATCTCTGAGCTCAGTCCCCAACACCACAAAAAAAAAAAATTAAAGTATTTTTATTAGAAAGACAAGGACTGGCAGGATGGCTCAGCAGGTAAACCTGACAACCTGAGTTCGATCCCTGTAACCCGTAGGAGAGAGCCAACTTCCAAAAATTGTCTTTTGAAATTCACATGTGTAGCATGGCATGAACATGGTGAGAGAGAGAGAGAGAGAGAGAGAGAGAGAGAGAGAGAGAATAAAAATAAATAGAAAAACAAGCACTTTGAAATTATAAAAACGAGGCGATTTGTGGATTGTGAGGTCTCTTTCCTTCCTCACCAGTCACACACCTTGGGGCCTGTTTGCTTTCTTCGTGGCACAAACCAGCAGTGAGTGGAGGTAGGAAAGCCGATAGACAGAGACCTCAGTCCGTGTACTCAGGTGCTGTTAGCCCTATAATACTTTGTTTTGTTTTGTTTGAGGCAGGGTCTCTCTGTAGCCCCAGCTGGTCTGGAACTCCCAATGTAGACCAGGCTAGCCTCGATCTCACAGAGAGCTGCCTGCCTCTGCCTCCTGAGTGCTAGGATAAAAGGTGTGTGCCACCATGCCCTGCTCAACTTTATAACACTTTTTAATGAGGGAAAAGGTTAAAAATGTGACTGATCTAGAGCGTAGACCTTGGCCAGGTCCTCAACTTCATTTTCTAGGGTCAATTTAAATTGGTAGGAAGAGATCAAGATTGGAGTTCAAATTTGTGTTTCAACTTTTTAAAAACCCTAACTCCATTCCCTTCATGCCTGTGTGATCAATGATAGATTACTTCTTAACTTCTCTAAGTCTAGATTTTTCTACAGCTATAAGATAAAAACAAGTATATGTACTATGGAAAGATGCTGGGGTTAAATACGTAATAGATTAAATGCAGAGTCTAGATGTAGTGGGTGTGCAACAGTCAGTAATTATTCTGAACTGAAACATTTACTTTCAAGTCCTCAAGTTCTCACCATGGTAATTTTTTAGTACTATCAAGGTCTTTTTATGATATGGTAAAGCCTCAGCCAATGGACTTTGACAAGACATTTTCATTATTCTTGGCTTCCGTTCAGACCCATGAGTCTTGCCTCAGCCGTACTTTTTAATTCATCAGATCACCACACCACACATAGCTCTTCATGGCACCTCCCGAGCTTCCTGCTTTCAAACTGGTCCTCTGTCCTTCAAAGAGGCAAGGATCTAAGGGTTTGGGCCCTCTCTGGAGCCCATGCAGTTTCTTCAAGGCCCCATGAATACTAAGCGCAGAATCTATCATATTATTTATTTTTGTTGTTGTTGGGACAAATACTTGACAAAAACAACTTAAGAAAGAAAGTGACTTCTAGCTCACAGTTTGAGGGGATACAGTCCGTCATGGTGGGGAGGGGATACAGTCCGTCATGGCGGAGAGGTCATGGCAGCAGGAGTGGGAGGCAGCTGGTCACAACACATCCTCAGTCAAGAAGCAGAAGATGAATGCAGGTCCTCAGCTATCTCTCTCTTTTTATTCAGTCCAGGAAACATAGGATGCCTTCCTATGTCCGTTAACCTAATCTAGAAAATCCCTCACAGACATGCCCAGTGATTCTAGATCCTATCAAGTCTATAATCAATATTAACCATCAGATGTTCAGTCTCTGACTATCAGAACAACAGAGCCAAGGGACCAGTGCTCTGATCACACTGTGCCCAAAGTCATGAGAGTCAGAAATGCTGATGGATAGCCAGAGAAGGCCACCTTCAGGCTGGCTTTGGATGATACCAAGAAAAAAAAAAATATATATATATATACATACATACATTATATATATATATATATACATGTATATATATGCACACACATACAAAGAGAAAGGCATTCCTTGAGTCAAATGTAGTGACAGGCTATAATACCAGCTACTGAGAGAAGGGTTAGGCAGGAGGATTGCAATTTCAAGGCCAGCTTGAGGAATATAGTGTGACCTCATTCTAAAAAAGAAAAGGCTGGCAAGGAACATGGCTTAGTAGGTAAAGTAGCTGCCGTACAAACAGAGGACCTAGGTTCAGATCTCCAACACCCATGTAAAAAGCCAGGCTCTGTACAGCATGCCTGTCATCCCAGCCCTGGGGCAGTAGAGACAGGAGGACCTTTGGAGCTGGCTGGCCAATCAGTCTAGCTGAATTGGCGAACTCCAGGTTCAATAAGACACTTGTCTCAAAATATAAGGTGGATATCTATTGAGAAAGACACCTAGCATTGATATCTGGCCTCCACATGCATGTGCACATGTGCATGTATACATAAACATGTATACACACACACACAAAGAAGGGACACTTGTTCGTACACTTTATCTCCTAGAAGAGGGAAAAACTTGATCAATTATTACCACTACTGAGTTGATTCTCTTGGCTCAGCACTCACCTCTCCCTACCTCACCTCTACAATGTTCACAAAATCTTCCTTCCACCTTCTTCTCCTCTGCAGCTCCTGGTGAAGGCTGGATGAGTCCCAGCTTAGCAAGTAGGCTCAATCCTCCTCTTAAGAAGCAAGCCCCAGCTTTTATCTTCCTCTGTGGGTTTGGGTTTGCTAGAATCAAAGTAACATTAGCATGATTTGCTTGGATTAACATGAAGACTTCTAATCCGCTCCTTTGCAATATTCCATATTTTAATAACTTTAATAATTACTGCTTCTTTTTTTTCTAATTAAGAGCTTAGAGATGGAGACCTTGGAGAGGGACCAAAAACAGTGTCATTTAGTATTGTGGTGAATGGGAAGAAATGTTTATGTAGCAGAATCAATATTCAGAGCAGGCTATGAAGCACTCAGATTGCAAATCTGTAGCATTTATTATAACCATGCTATGAACAGGACCTTGAATTTTGGAGATTACAGAGTGGCATAAGATTCCTCTATCCGTTTGGGGTCTGACCTGAATACCCCAGGTTACACTGTGATAATAGCATAAATTCTACAGCAATATTCTCCTAAGTGCATAGAGTCTGGGGCAAGGTCCCAGTCTACCTGGACTTTGCTCTGACTTCAGGAAGGGACATTTGGGGCCTGGGCTGAGTCTCCAATGGGGAGTTGCTATCAAACCACAAAGGCTGAGTCAAGTCCACAGCCCCCAGGGAAACTATGCTCATATTAAGACGTCTTCCCTACTGGAAGTGAAGCCAAAAGGCCCAGTTGAACCCTCAGGACTGTCAATACAACCCTTCCTATTGCTCAACACTGTGTAGGTACAGAAGCCACAACAAAAACCAGTACCACCTCTGCATAGGGTGACCCTGGGACAGCATGAGCCCATGTTTGCAAAGCTGCCAGACTAGAGCTTAGTGGCAAAGGGGGACCTTCTGGTCCTGGTTCAACACAATCCAAGCTGAGCCTTACACAGAGCAGTCAGCCTTCCACATCCATGTATTCCACATCCACAGATTCAGCCAAACTTGGATTAAAAAATATTCAGGGAAAATTTTGTTTCTCTACTAAAAACATGCAGACTTTTTTCTTGTCATTATCCCTAAACAATGCAGTATAAAAGCTATTTACACTGCATTTACATTGCATTAGGTATTACAGGAAATCTAGAGAAGATTTAAACTGGTACACTGGAGGATTGCGTAGGTTTCATACAAGGGCTCTGCTGTTTTATAAAAGAGACTGAAGCATCTGTGGATTCTGGTATCCAAGGATAGGTCTGGGAACCAGTCCATCATGGATACCAAGGGACAACTGTATGTCTTTCTATGCAGTCTATCAAAGGGATAAACTGGTCTGGGGTGTGTTCCTGGGTCTTTTACTCCTGGGGGAAGGACTGAGTCCTGCTAGGGAAGACCCTCCAAAGGCTTCAATGCCAACCTTTCTGACGGATGTCAGTCTCAGGAAATCAGAGGCAGCTTTCTGCATCTTCTCACTGAAGGATGCAGAAAAATTCACCGGCTTCATCTCAAGTGGGCCACCCTCTGCTAGGGACTCAATCTCGGAGATCCATTTATGATTATCTCTACTTCAGAGGACTCTAACACGACTGATAACACTGTCAGAAGGCAGAACTCTGAGAGCTAAACACAGGTTCCAGAAGCCCTCATTACTTCTGATTTGATGATGTGGGTAGAATTTCACGGAGGAGGTATTCAGTGGGGACTTTGCGGATAAGGAGGATTCAATAGATGGATAGGAGGGGAAATGGCATGCTGGCAGAGGAGCAGATCAAGCCAGCAAGGGGAGCTTGAAAATGCAACCTCTATTTTGGGAACAGAGATCCAGTGCTGATAAAGACCAAGGTGCACACAGGGCCACACAGGACATGAGTCTGAATGTGTGTAATGACGCCCAACTGCCAGGCCTTGAGTGCTCTGGGAAGGAGTCTTTATTCTGTAGCAGATGGAAACCCAGTTCAGCAGGTCTCTGAAGAGAGGGGTGGTCTGGGCCTCCCTCCTATGAACGAGTTGTCAGAGGATCATGCTTCTCCACATGAAGGATGGAGAAACAATACCAGGCCACTGGTTCACCTGCTATTGCTTCCAAGAGGGCAATGAGAAGCAAAATCAAGAGCAGAAGGAAGCAGAAAGAGATGGTGCAGAGGGAATCAGGAAGTGTGTGCAACTGCCTAGGGAGGTGTCATTATCTGGATATATGTTTGATCCCACCCAGCTATGTGCAGTCCCTCAAAAGCAGGAGCTCTGTCTCCTTCATCTCTGTGCCTTTGATGCTCCATAGAGCTCCTGACATTCAAGTAGCTTTCTGTAGAATAGAAATCTTGTGTGTGTGTGTACATATGTGCATGTGTGTATGTGTGTACCTGTATGTGTATGTGTATATGTGTACATGAATGTGTGCATATGTGTGTGTATATGTGTGTGCATGTGTACATGAATGTGTATGTTGTATATGTGTGCATATGTATGTGCATGCGTACATGTATGTATGTGTGTATGTATATTTGTATATGCATGTGTGTGTAGGTTTATGTGTGTGCATGTATGTGTGTGCTGTATGTGTACATGTGTGCATGTGTATATATGTGCATATGTGTATGTCCAAGTACCACAAAACATGTGGGAGCCCAAGACCTACCTCTGCTATCATTCCTCAGACGCTGTCCATCTTGGCTTTTTGAGACAAGGTCTCTCAGGCCTGGAGCTTGCCAAATAGGGGAGGCTTGCTGGCCAACAGGCCCCAGGGACCCATCTCCACCTCCTCAGCTAGGATTACAAGTGTGTGCACTACACACAGTTTTTATTTATGTAGGTTCCTAGGTAAGCACTTTACCAACTAAGCATCACTTATGTGTATGAGTGTTATGCCTGCATGTGTCTAAGTGCACCCATGCCATGCAGTGCCTAGGGAGGACAGAAGAAGACATTGGATCACCTGGAACTGAAGTTACTAATGGTTGTTAGCCACAATGTGGGTGCTGGGATTCAAACCCAGGCCTTCTGCAAGAACAGCCAGTGCTCTTAACAACTGAGCCATCTCTCCAGCCCTGAGTCAAAATTTTTAAGAATTAGTGTGTGTGTGTGTGTGTGTGTGTGTGTGTGTGTGTGTGTGTCTTTGAGAATGTCACGTGGGGGCGGTTATCATCAAGGCCAGAAGTGTTGGGGAACCCTGCTGTTAAGGTTGACTCCTTTCTTAGCAGAGGCTTCCTGCCTGACTTACCTGGAAAGTGCCTCTAAGCACTGAGCCTGACCTTATTTGGTACATGACCTTTGGCATAGTTACCGGCAATAAAACTGCGCCCAGGTTTTTTCTATATGATAATTAGGCATTGCCCTATAACCAGATGATAGGATCCCCTACCACATGTAAATAAACATACTATGAACACCTATCAGCTGAAGCTTTGGCTGCTGCCTCCGCACTATATTTTCCCTGACCCCACTGAATAAACGGAGCTGTATCACTGAATCTGACTCCCCGGAAGGTTTTTTTCCATCCCTGCTCACTGGCCATCCTGACCCCGGTTCATCGCTTCTGCTCCCTTTATTCTCGTGGGTTGGTGGCCAACGGCCCATGACAGGAGGAAGATACCACACAGAAGATGGTATCAGGTCCCTTAGAGTTGAAGTTACAGGCAGTTGTGAACTGCCCAACATGGGTGCTGGGATTTAACTCAGATCCTCTGGAGGAGCAGGAAGCACTTTTAACTACTGAACTGTCTTTCCAGTACCAGCCTCCAGAAATAGAAATCTTAACATGGTGGGCTTACAAGGGCCTCAAGGGGGTCTGAAGAGTCCCTCAAAACTATCTAGAATTGTACACAATTTTACATACTGTGCAACTTTATATCAGAGAGGGTCTTTAAATTTTATTAGATCCTCAAAAGACTCCATGATCCGAAAAAAAATGGCGGAGAACAAGTCCTCTAGAAATTTGTTGTCTTCATAAATGTTTCTGACTCTCGGTTTCTGTTTTAATTTCTTCTCTAAGTACCAGTTTCCTATAGGAAAAAAAGACAGGGTCAACAACATTAAACAGACACTTTATGTTTTATTGCATTTTATTTGTAGTAGAAATTCAACATATAAATTCAGCTCCAAGTCTGAATTATGCTGAGATACCGAAAGACATTTTCCCTGCCCATCCCTGACCTCATTCTCTACCAGCACACCCTGTTTCCCAGTCTGCTCTCTAATAGCCCATGCTTCTCGGAGGCTGTGAATCAATTTTAATTTGGACTTTAGCTTTGGCAGCGAGTGCCTTTGAAAAAGCACCTTTCTGAGAATGCCAACTTGCACCTTTCAATTACGAGCAGATAATTAGGGTGGAGGTTTGCAGCCACGCTTTCCACTTCCATGAGGACAGGGAGAAGATATAGACAGGATATTCATAGGCAACTGAGTCCTTCATCAAACACGGGAAGGGGTTTCACTGTCCAAAATCCACAATATGCTCCTTCTGTATGCCAGACCTGCCCAGGGGATGCAGCTTGGACATCACTTTGTGATAGCCCAGTGCTCTGAGGGGTCTACATATCAGGGTATTTAAAAATGGAATAGTCCTCCCAAAGCTGGGCCATATAGTCTTTGAAAGAAGAAAACAGAAACTGACCTTATGAAAATATTCAGTCTAGTGAGGAGATGAAGTGCATGGGTTGGGAAACACACCTTCTCAGCAGAGATGAGGCTGTAGGTGCTCAGTACATGGGAACTTGTTAAAGTAAGAGAAGGAGAGGAGGGGAATCTGGAGAAGAGAACAGGCGCTGCAGTGAGGTGTTCTGGAAGATGATGCATGGATAAACAGCACAGATCAGGACCCAGCAAGCTGTGCACCTCACACTCTCACACGTAATGTCAAGGGAGTGCCTAGTGTGAGCCAGGCACAAGACTAGGTGCTTTCACCTCTGTCAGTCTCTGACAGATGGCTTGCTATCTGTCAATCCACACGGCTATATATGAGGTAGAGATTGACACTCTCATTTCATGAATCGGAACTAAAGCTCAGGAAAGACTAAATAACTTTCCCAGGACTCACAGCTAGCAAGTAGCCAACTCAGAACTCAAACTCGGGTCTGACTCCAAAGACTCCATTCTCTTCACACTACATGAGCTCCAGGACAGAGTTGACGAACCTTGGAAACATTATGCTAAGTGGAAAAAGCCATGCAAAAAAGGCTACATTTTCAATAGTTCTATTGATATGAACATCCAGAATAGGTAAATCCATAGAGACTGGAAGCAGAGTAGTGGTTGCTAGGGAGTGGGGGAGGAGGGGACAGAGATCAACTGGTTAGAAGGTACCAAGTTTCCTGTCTGAATGATGAGAACATCTTGGAACTAGATAGACATGATGGTTTCAGTTAGTAAATGTATTAAATGTCACTGGTCTGATACTTTAGCTTAATCATCAGCTTTATGTTATATGAATTTTACCTTGGTCTAAAAAACATAAGCTTTTAGGAAAGAGAATTCAATGAGAAGAAACCAGGAAATGGAAATCCTCTCCGCATGTTTAGGGGAGGAAGAGGAGATAGGCAAGCAGGGCCTCATAATGAGCCAGCATTCTTTCCTTGATACAAGTGGGGAATTAGGGCAAAGGTATGAGTGTCTGTTCTTTAGAGTGAGAATTCCCAGAAACCAACATCCACTTTCCTAATCTAAGTGGGAGCTACCCTCTGTGGTCTAAGATGCCTCTGGTTGAATTTAGGTGTTAAGGGGTGAACGCAGTCTGAGGTGATAGCTCAGTCAGTGAGTACTTGCCATGTAAACACAAGGATGTGAAGTTGATCCCCAGAATCACATATTTTAAAAGCCAGATTTGGGGGTGGAGATATGGCTCTGCAGTTAAAGATCACTTGCTGTTCTAGCAGAACACCCAGGTTCAAATCCCAGAACCTACATGGTGGCTAACTAACAACCATCCATAACACCAGTTCCAGGGGATCTGATGTCCTCTTCTGGACTCCTTGGGCATTGCACAACATGGGTGCACTTACATACATGCAGGCATAACACTCATACACATAAAAATATGTAAACTTAAAAATATGTAAAACTTTTTAAAGCCAGGTGTGGCAGCATGAACTATAATCCCAGTGCTAGGGAGGCAGAGACAGATGGATCTCCCGGGCTCACTGGCCAGTCAGCCTAGCCTATTAGGCAAGTTCTGGGTAAACATGAGAGACCCTGTCTCAAAAAGCAAGATGGATAGTGACTGAGGAAGCTACTCAAGATTGCCTTTGACCTCCACACTCGGGTGCATACACACACACACACACACACACACACACACACACACACACACACACGAGAAGTCAGTGCCACACTTACTGTGGGTCTCCTAAATTCAGAAGTCACTATATTCTGCCATGCAATGTGGTCACTCTTTGCCTGCTCAGAGGCAACTCTAAATCTCTGTAGAGCTTAACTAGCAAGGTCTCTGCCACAGCCATCCAGCATCCCATCTCAACTAGGCCTTGTCTGTGAGTGGAAGAACATGGATTCCCATGAAGGGTCTCAGGAGTCACGAGACATTTGCTGTGGCTTTACAGCTTCATGTTGAGCAACACAGACACTAAGATGAGCAACCCAGGAGGAGAATAGGGACACCACAAGGCCATAGCACATGCCATCCTAGCATCAGTGAGCCTGGCCACAGACCCATCTCAGAGCTCCCCCTTCCTCCAGGCCCATTAGGAAATGTTTGTTTTCACTTGAATCTGCTCTCAGAAGTGTGACTATTATTGACAGTGGCAGAATTCATACTGCAAGGCCTTCTAGCTTTCCAACACAAGAAGAGGGCAGGTTTGAGTGACCGCTACTGTTCTCCTTGTCCCCAACCTGTGACATGTGAAGCCCCTATAGACCTGTAGCTCAGCTGCCTCAATACCACAGACTCTGCTTCTAGGGGGATCCACTGAGTAAATTGGGGGTGCAAGAATCAAATGTGTACCTGCCATGCATGACCACTATTGGGATTATCTAAGGGTCCAGAAAGCATGCCCAGTCCAGACTCAGAACGGTGTCAGCTATGGTCCTAAGTCATGTTCTGGGTAGGGCCAATGTAAGAAGTTCCCATTGCAGTGGTCCATGTAGGATTTCATCTACACTTTATGCATCAGCAAGTCAAGTACCCTGTTCAGTGACTGCTTGAGCATCACGTTGTTCTAGTTTGCCTTCAGTTGCTCTGACAAAACACTCTGACCAATACCAACTTGGGAAGGAAAGGGTTTATTTGGCTTACATCTCCTGGGTCACAGTCCATCACTGAGAGAGCCCAAGGCAGGAACTCAGGGCAGGAAACTGGCACAGAGGCCATGGAGGATAGCTGCTTACTGGCTTGCTCCCCTGACCTGTACTCAACCTGCTTTCTTATACAATACAGGCCCACCTACCCAAGGTTGGCACCACCCACAGTGGGCTAGGCCCTCCCACATCACTCAACAATCAAGAAAATGCCCCACAGATATGGCCACAGGCCAGTCCAATGGAGGCAATTCCCTACTTGAGGCCTCCTCTACCCAGGTGTGTCAAGTTGACAACCAAAGCTCTCCAGCACAATACTATAGCCTGGGCAAAGGCCAGTGTGATTATCTCAGTCACTCTGGTTGCAATATCCGGTCAAGAGTCCAACGCCATATGTACAATTCCTCATAAAGTGCTCTAGGTGGCACAGTCAGTAGAGATTCAGTTTAGTGCTAAGTAGAATGTCTGTTGCCCAACAAGTGCCCATTTTCTGGCCCACAGGGTACATGATGAATAGCCTTCAGCTGTCAAGGAGTGGCACACCTAGGAGGGTCTCTTTCCACAATCCAGCTCAATAGGAATATGAGGATGGCTCTGCTGGCCCTGAGGAAACTCAGCCTCTGCCAGCCTCTGCATGGGCTCCTGGAGAGAACAACATGATTTCACCTTGTCAAATCTTAACAAGGTGCTCCAAATCAGAAGACAACCACAAAAAACATAAAACCCAAAAAGCAATGTAATAAAGTTGGACTTTAAAGACCCTTTAAAGTCAACCTACACCCAAGATCATTTGGGGAACCCAACTTAGACTTAATAGGCCTTTAAAAAACTGAGACACAGGGCTGGAGAGATGGCTCGGCCATCTCTGACTGTTAAGAATACTGACTGTTCTTGCAGAAGACCTGGGTTTGAATCCCAGCACCCATATGGCAGCTAACAACTGTCCATAACTCTAGTTCCAGGGGATCCGGCAGCCTCTTCTGTCCTCCATGGGCATTGCAGGACACAGGTGCACTTACCTACATGCAGGCAATACATGTATACACATAAAATCAAAATAAAAAAACTTAGACAAAATGAAGTGGGGGTGGGCATGGATCTGAGAGAGTAATGGGGGTGGTGTCTGAGCTTAAGTAAAATACATATGAAATTCTCAAAGAACCAATAAAATATTATTAAAAATATATGAATTTTAATTGCTCATTCTAAAATGAAATAAAAGCAAATAAAATAGAAAAATCTACTACACAGTGAAATTCCCAATTCCCTTTCCTCTCCCTCCTCCCATTAGCCCCTCTTTCAGGAACTAAACTAAACTAAACTAAACTGTTGTTTATTTGGTTTACATCCTTTGGGGTGCTCCATGCCTTAGTCACACATGATGCTGTATGCCTGCTGGTCTATTTTTGCACAAGATAGTACTGATCTTCTGAAACATGCTTTTTCTCCTTTGATAGATGTGGTCACTTTTCCATGCGCATACATATGTATTTGCTTCATCATCTTTGATTAATGCTCATTATCCCATAATAAGAAGCACCATCACTTTCATAAGTGGTCCTCTGTTGATGGTGTTTAGATCATTTCCACTTCTTCACTGCCACAAACAACATCGCAATTAGCAACCTTTCCATTTCTATAATATTGTAAAATAACTCTCTAAACAGATTGTAACAATCTACATTTCTTCATGATGAACAGTAGAAATCTTCCCATTGCTTCTAGAACATCATCAATCGACTTCACTGTAAGAGATCCAGGAGGCAGAAGGTTGCTGAGGCAAGCTGTATTGCTTCTTCTCGGTTCAGAAAAGGAGTGGCTGGGCTGGGGTGTGACTTGGTAGAGCACTTGTCCAGCATGCAGGAAGTTCTGAGGTTGATCCCCGGCCCCACATGAACTAGGTGTAGTGGCACATTCCTGAAATCAAAGAGTTGTGAGGTGGTGGCAGGAAGATCACAGGTTCAATGGCATCCTTAGTACAGGGCAAGTTTCAGGCCAGCCTGCTCAAAAGAAAGAGGAGGGAGAGGGAGGGAGGGAAGAAAAGAGAACAAAGGGGGGAGGGAGAGAAAGGAAAGAGGGAAGGTTAGAAGGAAGAAAGGAAGGGAGGGAGAGAGAAAGAAGAAAAAAGGAAAGAGAGAGAGGAAGGAAGGAAGGAAGGAAGGAAGGAAGACAGGAAGAGAAGAAAAAGGAAAGAAGGAAGGCAGGAAAAGAAACAAAGGACTAGCCTGTTCGCACTGTGCTTGGCTGTGGTTCTCACAAATTGCAATGTGTAAACTGGAGACCAGTCTTGGCATGCCTTCAATCCGCTTGCTGTCACTCCCCCTCCCAGACGCAGGTGTCAAGAGCCGCTTGCAGCCTAGGAGGTAGGCTTGGCTCACCTGGGATCAGACTTGGCTCACCTGGGATCAGGGTCTGACGCACTTCTGTTTCCACTGCCTTCATACCTGTCTTCTGAGATCCAATGAGCAGCACAGGGCCATGGGCTATCCAGTAACTCCCACAGAGTAGACTTTCTATCCACCTGACAAGCTTCTCTTCTGGTTCCTGGCTTTGCCTTTTGTTCCCCACTTGGAATGGAGCCCAGCCCCGTGCTCCCTCCAACTCTTCCTCAGCCCTGTTTCCTCTCTGCCAGCCTGGGTACTCACTCAGCCTGGCTTGCCCTCTTAGCTCTACTTCCAGCTCAGCACCAGCCCTACACTGATGGTGATGGTAAGAATCTGGAGAACCCCGCTGCTCTGGTTTCTCTCCCTTCTGTTCCGGATGTTTCAAAATCATCTCATCCTTTACAACTGGTATCTGGATTGACTACTCTAATTTTTATCATAGTTGCCTGGGCAACCCTTTGCCAGCCTGTGCTCTATCTTTCCTGCAGTGGCAGGCACCAGGATGCCTCAGAGCCAGTCACCTCTGATGTCATCCACTCATTCATTCAGCAAATATTTATTTTATGCCATGCGCATTGTCTTCCAAATTGCAAACTCCCTAATATAACTTAGATACACATCGAATTCTGTGTTTCTATTATAATATGGATAGCAAATCATTAAAATTTGGTGAATTTATTATTATAGATTGGATATGGTTCAGTCCTTTCTCTGGATGAAAAAGAGGCAGAGAAATGCACTCCTTGGCAGCTGACATCCCATCGGTGTTATGTAGTAAGGTCAACATGTAGTAAATATTCACCAAATTTGGTCTAAGAAACATGCATGTGTTAGAAATAATACCCACCACAATAAGCCTATGAATTAAGTTCTATTGTTCTCCTCATTTTCATATGTGAGAATTGGAGGCCACGTATGTCACCTCAAATCACCAGACTGTAATCCCAAGAGCCAAGATCCAGCCCAAGCATCCAACACACAAGCCTATAACCCTAACCACATTCTGCCTCACCATAGCAACTTTACACATCAGTTCTTTGAGAAGAAACCAAAGGAAATGAATCATTAACACCTTTCAGGATGTCTAAAAAATAGAAATCCAGGACCTCAAATGAGAATCATGCCTCTGAGCTCTTGCCAGTGGAAATCTTAGGAGGCTCCCTGGTCTACAAACAGCAGGTTGCATTGTGTCCCCTGATGTGGCATGGGAGATGCTCAGAGGCCAGTGCTGGGGGTTTGGGGCTTTCAGGTCCTTTCTGTTGCTAAGGGGCCTAGGATGGCAGGAGGCTGGTTGGACAACCTCATTTGACCCCAGTCATCTCAAAGGATATCTACATGGGAGTTGATTGTTTTTTTCAGCACTGTAACAAAATATCCTTCAGAAACAACTTAAGGAAAAATTTATTTGGGCTCAGTCTTCATTTTGACAGAGGAGAAAGTGGGTCGGTCCAAAGCAGTAGGTGCTTGCAGGAACTTGTTTGAGTATGGGCAGATCAGGAAACTGAGCTCAGATTCGAACCAGAAGTACATACCAGCTTCAGAGCCTCTGGTGATCCACCTCTGCTAACTATGCCACAGTCCCCAAGCTCTACAACCCCCCAAAACAGTGCCACCAGCTGGAAGCCAAGCATTCAAACACAGGAGCCTGAAGGGGTTGTTCTGCAGCCAAACCATAACAAGGCATAAGAGAAATAAAGGCAAAGACTCTGGGGTCAGAGTACCTGGATGGACCACTTTGTAGATGTATGGCCTGAGGATAAACTACTAAATACAGTTTAGTATTTAGTACAGCCTTACTGTCCTCCTGTGTAAAATAAAGAAATGAATATTATTTTGCAGAGTTGTAGGAGTTTGATAAGATGGAATTGAGGCTTTAAAATATCAATAAACACTCCTAGCAGAGGCAGTGAGCCACAACAGGACGACTTGATCCTATGTCAGTTACACAGGGCACATAAAAGTGGGGGATGATGGCAGGAGAACAGATGAAAATGAGTGTAGTTTGCTAATGCTGCTACAACCAAGTGCCACACACTGGTGGCTTGAACAGCAGAAATGTATTGTCGCTCACTTTTGCAGGCTGGCAGTCTAAGATCAAAGTGTCAGTGAGTCGGTGTCTGTTGAGGTCTGTGAGGAAAGGATTTGCCCCAGCTTCTTGCTGCATTGCCCTGTGTCTTCCCATTATGTGTTTCCACATCTGAGTTTCCCCTTGCATTAAGGACACCAGTCCTATGACGTGACGACCCACCCTCATAGCTTCATATCAACCTCTAAAGACCCCATGTCCAAATGAGGTCACTCTCTGTGGTACTAGAGTCTAGGGTTCAGAGGGGATGTTCAGGTGACACAATTCATCTGGGACAATGAGAAATGAAAGTTGCTGCCATTATTAGGCCACCACCAGGTGCTAACCATGTCACAAACTCGAGTTCTTCTAACACCCACAGCAACTCTTCAAGCACCTATGAAAATGAAGGTGGAGGGGCTAGGGATGCAGCTGTTGGTAGAGTGCTTGCTTAGCATGCTTGGAGTCCTGGGTTTAGTCCCCAGCACTGCATAAACTAGACATGATGGTGCATGCCTGCAATCCCAGCATTTGGAGTCGGGGCAGGAAGATCAGAAATTCAAGGTCATCTTTAGCTACATAGAAAATGGAGTTGCAGAGCTGAGAGTCACCATGTTCTTTAAACCCCATTGGACAGTGCCCTTTTCTTGGTTCTTTCTTACTAGTGTCTTGGGTCCACTGTGATGACTATGGCTGGCTGTGGAACTTCGCTGCACAGGAGGGGACTTCATTCTGTTCATAGGACCCCAGAAAGCCACACAGATCATCAGACTGTGATGCTGTCCTGTGGCCCTGGCTCTGTAGAGGAAGAAAGAGGCCCTGCAGCACCAACAGTTGGCAGGTCCTGATTCCCTAGAAGAAGGGAAAGAGTCCACCTGAATCCTCTTTCTAAGCCAAAGCTGCTTCATGTGGGAAGAAATGCTGAACATTGCAATTGAACTAATTTACTTGGCAAAATTGTTTAAGAGATTTAAGCCATTTATAGAAAATGACAAGATGAATTATTTTTATTTGTTTATTTATTTATTTTTATACCCACCTCCCAGATAGCACCCTCCCATAGCCTCCCTCCACCCACTAGAGCCCTTATAATCTGATATCCCTGCTACTATCTGCTGTGTTGTCAGCACAATCCAACCCAGCCTGATATGTAGCCAAGTGGCAGGTCTGCTGCACAGAATCCTGCAGCCTTGGTTACTGAATGACTGGGTAATGGTTAGTCCATCATGTTGATCATAGAAACATTTAACTTCTTAGGTAATTTGTTTCTAGGCTAACATTGCACACAGGAGCTGAGGGGAGAGCTAATCTGTTCTTGTCACAGGAACTGTTCTATGGAAAAGGAAAGGCACTTTACATTTCCACATGCACACTCCAGACGGCCAACATGGTGTTCCTCTGTAATAACATCCATCTTCTCTCAATTACCAGCTCTGGGGCACAACCCTTTGTGAGTCTATGGGGCAAATGTCCCCTACCATGCTGTTTTCTTTGACCCAGAATATAGGCCAGGCTTCTCAAGAGCATTATCAACCAAACTGTCCACAAAATTGGAGCAAGAAGTGTCACTCCACAGAAAGACCTAACAACCTAGGTCCAGACCCTTAGAAACTGACTGTGATGGTTCATCTTCACTGTAGAATCAACTGGATTCAGAATCACCTGGGAGACCCCTCTCTGGGTGTGTATGAAAGTGTGTTTCCAGAGAGGTTTAACTGGGAAGAGAAGACCCGCCCTGAATGTGGGTGACAGTATCCCATGGGCTGGGGGCCCAGAATGAATCAAAAGGAGAAAGCAGGCTAAGCACCTGCATTCATCACTGTGGAGGCACTGCAATCACCCACCTCACATTTCCTCCTTCTCACCCTGATGTACTGTGTCCCTTCTTAAACCATAAGCCAAAATGCATTTTTCTCTCTCTAAGTTCCTTCTGCCAGATATTTGGTCCCAGCAATGAGAAAATAACGTGGTACAACCTCAGATACATTTCTTTAGCCTTCTGAAACACAATTTCCTCGTCTTTAAAATGAGAGTCTTTTTAAAAAAAATATTTTATTATTTTATGTGTATGTGTGTATTGCCTATATATAGGTAAGTGCACCCATGTCATGCAATGCCCACAGAGGACAGAAGAGACTGTCGGATCCCCTGGAACTGGAGTTACGGATGGTTGTTAGCTGCCATGTGGGTGCTGGGATTTGAACCCAGGTCTTCTGCAAGAACAGTGTTCTTAACTGCTATGCTACCCCTCCAGCCCCTAAAATGGGAGTCTTTTAGATAGACCCACTTCTGTCTTTAAAATGGAAGTCTTTTAGATAGACCGACTGCAGGGGTACTCCAGTTGCCTCGCCCTGTGTCCCTGTTCAGCATGGAAGAAGCCAGAGTGGTCTGTGTCTTGATTCCCTATTGGCAATTTGAGTAACCCTTTCAGAGGATGGTGTGATAAGAACAGGAGGTAGGAAATGGCTAGGCAGTTAGGGTAAAAAGACCACCCCCCCAAAAAAAAGTAGCCAGTTTCTTGGCTAAAAGTCAAAATGTCCTTGGGCCTCTTAGCAGCATTCTGTGTTCCAAAGGCCAAAAATGTCAAAAGTATTTTGGAGCTTGTATCTAATCCTTAGAAGATTTTAGGGTTACCTCCCCCAGAGGGGGGAGTGTTAGAGTAGCCAAGTGTTCTTTCCAGGTGAAAACTATTTTGGGGGGTTTGATTTGGAGGCAGAGGAAACTTTGCTCTTCTAATTTAATGATTATATTCAGCTGATAAAATATTTCATTATTAGATAGCAGTGCCACTAAGACATTTTAAGTTGTCAATAATTCATTGTAAATATCAGTACAGTACCTTCAGTTATGGTAAAGATAACTTCAGATAAATGGCTTACATTTCAGTGCTGTGTTTGATGTTCAAAACAAAATCTCACCATAATAAACTAAAATTAAAGCCAGGCATGGCCACGTGCGCCTGTAAAGCCAACACTGTTGGGGGTGGAGAAGAGAGGGTCACTGCGGCTTACTGACTGCCAGCCTAGCTCCAGGTCCATGGAGAGACCTTGTCTGAAGAGAATAAGGTGCAGCATGACAGACAGAGCGTTAATTCATTAATTTAATGGAAAACGGTGTCTGCCTCACAGTTGTAAGGATTAAATAAAATAATATTGGAGAAAGTACACAGTTCAGTGGTGAGACAGTAGAGGCTTACTATTTCACTCTAAGAGAAAATCTACAGCAAACGACCTTCCCCACTGAAAAGCTGGAACGTAGTCGTCTGTTATTTTCATTGTGCACGCGGAGAAAGGAGCTGTGGCTGTGACTGGCACACCACGGCCCATCGCCTTTCTGATGCTGCCACCTGCTGGATGGTTATTTTAAGAGCATGCACTGAAATACAAGGGGCACCTCTTCTGGGGCCCCTGTGTCAGTCCTTCCCTGGCAACACTCCCCTCCATCTGTGCCTTTCAGATGTGGACCAAGGGTACTTCTGGTCCCCCCTCCGCAGCACTGGGAACACGCGCATCACCAGAAGCTAAAAGCTATGCAGCCCGCACCATACTGAAACTACATAGTTGGCGCAGCCATGTTTGATAAAATTGCTCAGTAACGTTAAACATCACATTCCATCTGAAACTTCAGGTCTTTCAGCAGGATGACAAACTTTGAAGGAATGTCGACCCATGACTCGCATTCCTTTGTAGCAGCAATTAGCCAGAGCTGAGTAGCCAATGCCCTTTAACCCGAGTTTTCCCTCCCCAGTTTGACACTCACTTAAATGCATTGTATAAAAGCTTGTTCATTGGAGAAACTGCACCAGGTTTACTAAGCAGCCCTCTTCTCCTAATACCTTAGAAAACCAACATCAGCACAAATTTGTGCACACCTGGTGGGACGGCCAAATAGCGTAAACAGCATGAACTACAGAGTGATTATATACATTTTTGGATACTCGGTAACAAACTTTACCTTTAAAGCTTTTGCCCTTGCTAATTTCATTTTGTGTGGATTATTTAAGTAATATTTATTATGACTTGGATGTGTTAGTCGTTTTATCTTTGGGGGCACAGAGGGAAAAGTAAATGATTGGAATAAAAATGTGAGGACAGGGTGCGCAATGGAATGAAAATAGCTTTGAGGTCAAAATTTACAGTTAAAATTCTGCTCTCTGTGCCTGGCACAAGCTAAGAGCTAGTAGGTACCCATTCATGTTATTATTACTTGAAGATCTAATCACCCAAAAGAAAACAATTTTATTTTTAAAAAAAATCATGCCCTTTAGACCATATTGAAAACAGGAAAATTGGAACTTAAATTTTTTACATAAAAGAAGAAATTCTTCTTCACAAATCTTGGTCTAACGATTTGACCCAGGAGAAACCAGGCCTAAAAATAAGGGTCAAAAAGAAAACTCACAGTAGCAAAGGTCATAATCACTCAGGCTAGAAATGCTAAATATACTACTCATTGAATTTGTCAGAAATGTTTATGGAAAATAATTTATATAATTAAATTTTTAACTTACTACAGTATATTTTTAAGTAGAAAAATATATAATCACTTAAATATATTGCATAGAAATTTGTTCAAGAAATTACCCTAGGTTTATTCTCCTCTCGATACCGTGGATTGGCCACATCGATACTCTGGCATGTATTCTTATACACATTACTCTATATTTATATAATCTCATGAATTTATATGTACATTGAAGAGGGCTTTTCATTGCTGGTCTAAATTGGGGGTCTTAACTGGCGACTGAGGAGATAGCTCCATCAGTAAAGTGCTTGTCTCACAAGCATGAGGACCTGAATTCAATCCCCAGAACCTACATAAAAAGTCAGGCACCAGTAATCTGAGAGACAGCAACAGGAATCGTCTTGGAAGCTCCTATGGCCAGCTAGCCTAGCCTACTTGACTAACTTGCCAGGCCAAGGAGAGATGCTGTCTCAAACAAAAGATAGAAGGTATACACACACACACACACACACACACACACACACACAATTGAAATATGTATATTATCTGGCATCTTGTTTTTCTCATTAAAAACATCTTGAGGAATCTCTCCATCAGAATGGGTTCATTCGTATAAAAGAAAGTCCCCAAGAGGAATTGGTGGGTAGAAGGACAGACACATATTTGTTTTTAAAAAGGAGTTGCCAGGGGGCTGGAGAGATGGCTCAGCATAAGAGCACTGGCTGCTCTTGCAGAGGATCTGGGTTCAATTTCCAGCACCCACATGGCAGCTAACAACCATCTGTAACTCCAGTTCCAAGGGCTCTGATGCCCTCTTCTGACCTCCGCGGGCATTGCATGACACAGGTGCACTTACACACATGCAGGTACAACACTCATACATATAAAATAAAATATTTAGTTAAAAAAGGAGTTACCAGACCACTTGGCAGAAAGACTGAAAGAACTTCAATGTCCTTTGACAACATATTTAAACACTGATATCGTTTGCTTTTCTGTTGCTATGATCAAACACTGACCAAAAACAACTTGGGGTGGGGAGAATTTAGCTCACCTTTCACTTTACAGCCCAACATAAGGGAAGTTAAGGCAGGAACTCAAGGCAGGACTCAGGAGGCAGGAACTAAAGTAGAGACCATGGAGGACGCTGCTCACTGGCTTGCTTCCTATGATTCACTCAGCTACTTTCCTTATACAGCCCAGGCCCACCTGCCTAGGGATGGCACCGCCCTCAGTGGTCTGGGCCCTCCTACATCAATTAACAATCAAGAAAATGCCCCACAGACATGTCCACAGACCAGTCTAATAGAGGAAATTCCTCAGTTGAAGTTCTTTCTACCCAGCTATGTCTAGGTTTGTGTCAAGTTGACAAGTGAAGCCAACTATGAGAAGAACATTTTTTCTCAGCACCCATCCCCTATCCATACCTCCCCCCACTGACCCTCACCCAATTTAATGTACTCTCGTGTGTGTGTATATACATATGTATACGTGTGTGAATGTGTGTGTATATAATACAGCTTATAGAGTGATTTGTGTTCCCAAATGTCTTTCAGTATGGATCCATCAACTGTGCCCCCAAGAGTCCCATCCCCAGAAGACATTGTCTTTCCCCCTCCCAGCATCCATCAATTGACAAAAGCGCCCTAGATTGTGCTGGGTTTTCTTACCCACATCCCCATGTCTATGCTGGGATTTTATCTGGTTTGAGCTTGCATAGGACTTGTGCTTGCTGTTACCATTGCGGCGAGTTCATATGAGTAACTGGCCAGCTACTGGGCCAGTCTGGGAGACTGTTTCCTTCTGGTCATCCATCCCCTCTGGCTCTGGCTCTTGCAATCTTTTTTTTTTTTTTTTTTTCACCTCCTCTTTTGCAATGATCCCCCTTGGGAGGCAGAGGTTTGAAATAGGGTCCTATTCAGGGGAAACACTCTGTGGTCTCTTGTTCTCTGCACATTGGCCAGCTGTGGATTTCCGTGTTAATCATCAACTGCTCCATAAGGAAACTTCTCTGGTGAGAGTTGCATTCATCATATGTATAGAGGTTGCACTGAAGATGTGTCACTTAGGGTTAAGTGTCTCACAGACACTTATTCTCTGCATTTGACCAGTTCTGGAACTCTGTAATAGTCTCCATCTGTTGCAAAAGGAGCTTCTTTGATGAGGGGTGAAAGGTACTCTTGTCTGTAAATATGAGGATGCATGTTTAGAATAAAATAAGAAATTTTGTTGGTCTGGCAAAAGTAGGTTTTTCTCTAGGATCTATGATGACCTCTCCAGCTATGTGTATTTAACTATGTTTACAGTACCACACATGAATCACACCCCCCCAATTGAGTTGGCCTTATTTCAATTAGACAGCTGTTGGTTATCTCCAAGATAAATGTGGCACTACTAAACTAACTGAAAAATACACACACAATAAATATATGAGGCTATATGTATAGCTGAAGGATGTATAAAAAAACCAGTGCCAAGCCAGGAGAAACCTCCCTTCAAGTTGTTGGTCAGGTAGTCCAAGAGACTCCTGAAATAACATGGACTTCAGAATAAAAGAGCCCTCGATTGCCTCCCAGAACTTGATGATAAGCCACACTTCAGACACAGGACTTGAAGCAATGGAGCTGGAACTTACCCGGAAGCCTACTCCCAAAGACTAGCTCTCAAGGTATCAGAGGATACTGTACAAGCTGCCAAGGGGAAAACCAATCAATGGTCCTACCCAGCTGGAAAGTCTAATAAAGTGTGAATCTTTATATAGTTAATGCTTTTAACTTATAAGTAAACAGTCTTTCCTGATTATCATGCATTTTTATAAAACCTGGGGTCATAGTCTCCCAAATTGTCTTGGGAGATTAGTTTTTATATCTGTATTTAATTTACTTTTGAATGTATCCAAGTTTTTCTTCCAAATGGATGGCTATTTGTGCCAAGATTATTAATTACAAAATGCATCCTTTTCCCACTGAACTAAATAACCAATTTCCCAATCCAGGAGACACTTACATAATCCAACCTATTTCTAGAATGTTGGCCCATTTGCCTTTTACTATGCCAATCTGATATGGTCTTGTAAGAACAGGTCTTTGTATCATATTCTTCTAGACGATCATTGGGCACTTATTCTTTTATGCAAACTTTAAGATAATTTATCAAAGAATGTTATTCCCAAGACAGTAAGTAATGAGTTGTGTGAAATTTATACATTAACTTTAGAACAATTGTCAGTTTTTAATATTGTAACCCTACCTGCATTAATTACTTTTCTCACTACTGTGGCCAAATACCTGACAGAAACAATTAAGGAAGATTGATTTTGATTCTTGAGAGGGGAAAGTCCATCAACATCAGGAAGTTGTGGCAGAGTCCACAGCAGGTGTATGCACCTGGGACTTGTTCCATGGTGGTGTGGACCAGGAGGCAGAGAGAGCTTGGTTGGAACCAGGGCTGGCTATAACTACAAGGCCCATTCTTCCAAGACCTACTTCCTCCAGCTGGGCCCCTCTCCTAAAGGTTCCATAACCAACAACCTTCCAAACCTTCCCCAACACTACTGGCTGGGGTCCAAGTGTTTAAACACATGAGTAGGAGGTTTTTGTTTTTGTTTTTTTGCAGTCTGTATTTTTTTTTTAGAAGAAGCATTTCATTACAGCTTTAACATACTCAATAACAATTTCCAGAGCAAAGATGCATCTCTTTCAAAATTGGCTGTAAATTTTTAGGTTTACAGTTGAATTATTACAGTTATACAATATTGAACTCAGTATAAGCCCTGTAAGACATAAAGTTGAATGAGTTTTTAACCTTTAAAAAAGATCTCCATTTCATTTTAAAATATACTGTTTCTTACAGAAAGACTCATTGTTTTTGCTAATAACACTTAGATGTTGGTGCACGTGTCTCTAATCTGTATGATATTTTACATTCAAGTCATGAACTACCCCAAAACATGGCATTACTATTTATTTGTTCATATCTTGTGTCCATAAGACAGATCACTTTTAATGAATTATTTGTTATTACTTACTTTGTGTAAGTTCTGTGCCTCTGTTAAATTTTATATTTGCTGTTACTCATTGAATGCTTGTCAACGTCTCCATTTGTAGCTGCATGAGTGTTATGTCTGCCTTGTAAGAAGGTGCACCCATGTCATGCAGTGCCTGAGGAGGTCAGAAGAGGGCATCAGATCCCCTAGAACTGGAGTTGTGGAGGGTTGCTAACCACCATGTGGGTGCTGGGAATCGAACCTTGGTCTTCTACAAGAACAACCAATGCTCCTAACTGTTGAGCCATCTCTCCAGCCCCAACTTTTATATTTTTAATCGTTGTTTTCATATATTTACCCAGCATCTACATACATAAAGAAATTCTCTTACTAACTCTAAGAGTTTTGAGTGATTTTTGGCATTCTATCTATCTATAGATCATCATCTATTTATCCATCCATCCATCCATCTTTCTATTTTGCTATACATCCCAGGTCTATCTTGAATTCATAATCCTCCTGACTTAGCATCTTCCATGCAGGGGTTACAGGTATGCACATTACAGGTATGTGGTGACACCCAGCTAGGAGGTTTTTTACCAGAACTTCCCAGATTGTCTACAAATATATGTGTGTGCAAGTGTGTGGTCACAAGAAATGATTATTTTTCTTCTCTTTTTCATGATTTTTATCAGTTTATTTCTTTAATTTGCAAGAACCTCCAAGACCATATAAATAACATAGCAAATATAAATATATCAGTTTATTTCTTTAATTTGCAAGAACCTCCAAGACCATATAAATAACATAGCAAATATAAATATTCCTGTCTAGATTTATTTTAATCTAAAATAAGTTTTTTATTTAACCATTTAAGATAACGTGTGTTCATTTGGGGTACATAGTATTTATTTTCTTGAGAGTTTTCACTAGGAACAGTGCTAAATTTAATCAAATGTCTTTTCAGTTGATTCATTGATGTTTTCTCCTTCAGTGTGTTGATTGATGGATAGATTTCCTATTATTAATCTCTATTACTATTCATAGAATAGACTACCCTTGTTTTACTATTTATAAGATAAGCTGCCAGAATCTATTCCTTGGTATTTTATTTAAAGTTTTAAATCTACATTCAAATCTGGTCATTGTCTATGATCTATACTAGTTTATAAAACATTTGAATTATTCTTTAAAGATGAAATAAACCTCAGCTGTGAGTCTGTCTGGTCCTATTGTCTTTTTTAACTGTAGCTTTATAATCACCTTTTTTATACCATGAAGAGAAATTGATCCATTCACATTTTCCATGTTATCGTTTTTAGAGATTTACATTTTGCTAGGAAATCAATTGTTTTCAGATGCTTTGCCAAAGAGGTACATGAGATAGTCCTTCGAATTATTCTAACACCAGCTTCTTCTAATTCCACCGAGTTTATACTCCTTCTCCTTTATCTTTTAATCAAAGATGCAGAGCTTGAATTTTAGTCTTGCTGTTCCCAGCCCAGCCCTCATACCATTTCCATACCATGCCCTCTGGGTGATTAAAGATAAATTTGTAAACTATTTGGCTTGACTTCAAAGATTAGTCAATTGAGGGAAATTAATTTTTATAAATGAAAATATTTTAATTTTTACTTTAAAATACCTATCTTGGCATAAGTAGGATCAGCAATGATATATTTGTGTTGAACAAAATCTCAGGGAATTTGGATTGCCTCATTTAACAAACAGATCTATTGTTCTGCCCACCCTAAAATCAGGTTTTGACCAACACCCAACAAATTCTAGAAGAGAAAGAATAAAACCTTACTTGAGATTCTGAGTGTTATTTAATGCTTATAAATGGTACTCAAACTAACATGAGATTTCATTCAGCTTAATAAAATACTACCTAATTAGGAGGGAGCTCTCCCACTATCTCCAGAGAGGTATTAATATCATTAAAAAGAACATATTCTTGAAAGTTGTATGTGCATTTATAATTTTGTTCCCTTCTGAATGTGAAAGACTATTTAATTAGGATTATTACTATCTTTAAAGCATTTTTCTCAAAGGAAATGTTCCTCATTTTAAGCTATATATCTTCTTGAAAAAATTTTTAAAGAAATCTTGAAACCCTACAAGTATGTAGGTTTGGATTGTGTCCTAAGGAGGACTCCCCTCGTGCTGAGTATTCATTACAAACATCTTCTCTACTCTCACGCTTGGCATCCTTCGATCCATCCTGTGTCCCTTTATTTCCCTTCCATTTCAGAGTTCCAGTTTCTGACCTCTCTTCTCCTGTGGATCGCCTGACTTCTGCTGAACTTGTTCTTCAAAGCCCTGGTTATAGGGTTAGTTGTGTCTCCTCAAAATTCATATGTTGAAGTCCGAACCCCACGTGCCTCAGAATGTGACCTTATTTAGAAACAGAGCAGTTGCAGATATAATTGCTGAAGATGCGGTCATAGTGGAATAGGGTGGGCCCCTGTTCCAGTAGAACTGTGACCTTATGAAAAGGAGAATTTCTACAGACATGCACACAGGGGAAATGCCAACTGGCTATGAAGTCAGATACTAAAGATGATATGGCTCTAAGCCAAGGATTGCCAAAGGTCAGCAGCAGACCTCACAAGCTAGGAGAAAGATAAGAAGCAAATGCTTCCCTGAGGTATTCAGACGGCACCAATTTGGAGGACTCCTCCTTGAACTTGGACTTCTAGCTTCCAGAACTGCAAGACAATCAATTTCATTATTCAAACAGCCCAGGTCGTGGTACCCCATTATAGTATCCATAGCGAGCCAGCATACTCCTGTCCCAAATTTAAAAGTATCTTCTCTAACCTTTTCCACATTGGCTTGTCACCTCAGAAGACAAGAGAGGCTACCACATGCCTGAACCCCTGCCCCATACTACAACACGGCAGCCCAGCAGTCTCCTATCTTCTCCGACCTTCCTTCCTCCACGTCCGGAAACTGTTGACACCTCCGAGTTGCATCCATCATTTTCTCATTACTAGTGGGAACATTTTGAATAACTGGTTTTTATGAAGCATTAATAGTCCAGAAATTACTGTTCGTTGCCTAAAGAATCTGATCCAGGGCCTGGGGAGAGAGAGCTCAGTCAGGAAAGAGCTTGCTGTACAAGCTTGAAGACCTGAGTTTGATCTCCAGAACCTTTGTAAGAGAGCCAAGCCAAGCACAATAGCCTGTGCTTATAATCCTAGTGCTGGGGAGGTAGAGGCAGAAGGATCCCTGGGGCTCCTTGGCCAGCCTAGCCTACTTGGTGAGCTCCAGGACAGTGAGAGACCCCATCTCAAATGCCAAGGTGGGTGCTACCTGAGGAACACCTGAGGTGGTTGTTTAGCCTCCACATGCATATAGACATGCACACTCTTGGGTGCACACTCATGCACACACACACACACACACACACCACACACCCCAAGAATCTATAGTCCCAACTCCTTACACAGGCACCAGGAGCTCACTAGGGTCTATCCCAATCTATATTCTGCTGTCCATATATCACACAAAACTTCTGAAAGTCTGCACACACCCAGGTTTTCCTGAGTACAGGTCCCCACTGGCCACACCTCCTGCATCTCTAACACCTTAGAGTTTTTTCAAATGCTTCTCTCTCTAAAAACTTACTCCAGATGTTTTGCCAGTTGCTGGGCATCTCTCCCTCCTCTTAACTTATTTCACATTTGATCATGCTCACCTTGAGACACTGTGATTTCCACTATTACACTTGTCTGTGTGTCTTATAAGCCCTATCAGAAGGTGAGTTTCATCTTGGAATTTTCCACAGCACTTAATACAGTATCTACCATAGTGTAGCTACTCCTTATCTTAATTATTAAGGACTTTACATAAATTAATGTATTAGCCAATCTGACAACCAAACTACTTGAAATTCACAGAAACCTTTAAAGTAGAGTCAAATCACCAAAATCACCAGGTGGCCTGGCTCACCCAGGTCCCTTGATGATCTGGTCAAGGGTTGTCATTATATACCACAGTCCTAGGGAACACTCTAGGCTAAACCATCTGACTGGCACCAAACCCTCTTTTCATCTTTCCCGCCACACCCTGGAAGGTAAAGGACATGTCATTAAACTTTTTCATAGTCCAGGCTACAAGATACTAGATGGATGCCTGTTCACTCTACAGTGATGAAAAGATAACTGGTATCAAACTACTCTGAGCTTGTCAGGCTCCATTCAGTCCTGATGTATGACTACGCCTGTGCCCAGAGGCCACCATCTGGTCACTCCTGCATGTCCCTGAAGCCTGACAGTTCAGGGGAAGTTCAAGAGCCTGGAAAAGGCTTTGGGGAAAACTCCAAAGTCTAGGTTTTCAGTCTTAAACCTTCAGCGTGCTTGGGCAGCCCCGACTGGTCCTTGATCCAGAGCACAGTAAGAGCGACCTGGGAGTGCCGTGAAGGACAGTTACTGTCTTGTTCCTCCATATTTGAGAGTCATGGGTGGGAATCATGTAGATCTCAAGGCACACTAGAGACAGCAGAGAAAGTGAGCTAAAATTAAGAGCTGAAAGTTTAGATCGTTAACCAGATCTGGTTGGTTACTCCTCACTGAAGCAAGCAAGTCAGGAAAGTAGCAGAGTGCCTGCACTATCTTCACTGCACTATACAATGGTGTTGTTATGAGCAGTAACATCACTTATAAAGTAGGTACAGTTTGTTAAGCACACATTAGACCCTTTACTCCACATGTGAGGCCTTGTGAAGAATCACCACGAGGAAAGAAGGCTCAGAAGTGGACTGTCCCACAGCCACACAGCTGCTAAATGCCGGCTGCTCCAAGACAACAGGAAAGTAAGGACAAAGACAGAATTTCAAGGGAAACACAGTATTCACAGAGGCCCACTGGCAAATGAGCCTTCCTGGAGAATAACACAGGAAGAAGTGGTAGAGAGCAAGCTGCCCAGGGTGCCTTATTAGGCAATTAACTTTATCTTGCAAATGACTAGGAGCTTTTTAAACACTTTAAGCAGGAAATGCCAGGCCACATTTGTGTTTCAGAAATTGAAATATGGGCTGGAAGGAACAAGATCTAAGGTAGGGAGACCAGTTGGGGAGCTGTAGAAATGATCACAAAAGATGATGACAACTCTGTGCCATGGCCATCTCTCTGATGAAAGAGAGGAAGCACTGAGATAGAGCAATGCTCACAGATAAAATCATCAGGTTTTAGGATGGCATGAGGCCTCAGCTGGTCATACCTCCAGCCTCTTCTGTGCCTCAGGCTCCTGTGTACAATTGTCTCCTGAGTGATCCATGTCAAACTGTATAGAAAATACAAGTGTGAACAACGGCCTTCCAGTTGGGACAGACAATTCCAAATAAACAAAGAACTGAAAAGATGATACACAGCCAGGCGCAGTGGTACACAACTTTGATGGCAGCCCTTGGGAGACAGAGGCAGGCAGAGCTCTAAAAACCAGATGTTTGCCAGTTGCTGGGCGTCCTCACACTAGGTCCTCTTGTGAAATTGAGGCCAGCCTGGTCTACATAGTGAGTTCCAGGCCAGCTGTAGCTACAGGAAGACCCTGTCTCAAATAAAGACCAAAATAATAATAATAATAATAATAATAATGTACATTCAGGCGTGGTGGCATATGATTTTAGTTCCAGCACTCAAAAGGCAGAAGTAGACAGATCTATGTGAGTTCAAGGCCAGCCTGGTCTACAATAGAGAGTTCTAGGCAAGCCAGGGCTATACAGTGAGACCCTGGTTTTTGTTGTTGTTGTTGTTTTTGGTTTTTTTTGTTGTTTTTTTTTTTTAAAAAAAGAAAGGTGATAAAACCATGGTTTGGGTTCCCTTTAAATTGGGTGTTCAGGAAAACTTCTAGGAGGAGACACCATTAGGGCATTTTTAGGCCACATGAAAAGCAAAGGAAGAAGTGGCTTGTTGGATTAGAAGCCTCCAAAGCAGAACAGTGCAGCAGGAACCGAAGATCTACACGTGAAGCTGTGGCTGGGTCAGGTAGGAATTTGTAAGGAAGGTTAGGAATCTAGATTTTATTGGAAGCATCATGGGAAGCAAGAGTGAGTGACATCACCTAGTTTACGTTGTTCAGTTATTGCTCTGCTTTTGCACAGAAGGCAAAGCAAGTCAAAAGCAAGGAGACAATCATCTTGTTCCGTCAGAAAGAGGGAGCGCGGAGAAGAGGCACAGGTTGGGGCTCATTCTCGTAGATCATGCGCACAGGGTAGGAAAGGAAAGAATCAAGGGTGACTATGTTTAGGGCTTGGGCAACAGGCCTGGGAACAACTGAAGAGAACCAGTTTCACAGAGAAAAGAACTTCATAGGATGTTATGGGAACTTAGGGCTGGAGAGATGACTCAGCAGTTAAGCACACTGACTGCTCTTGAAGAGGACCCAGGTTCAATTCCCAGCACCTATGTGGCGGCTAACAACTGTCCATAACTCCAGTTACAGGGGACCTAGAGCCTCTTCTGACCTTCACAGGCATTGCATACTTACACACACACACACACACACACACACACACACACACACACACACAACACTCATACACATAAATGTTTTAATTAATTAAGTAATTAATTAATTAATTAATTAATTAAATGGACTGGAGAGATGGCTTGGCAGTTAACTGACTGTAGTTAACTGACTGTAGTTAACTAACTGTAGGAACTGGCTGTTCCTACAGAAGACCCAGGTTCAAATCCCAGCGCCCACATGGCAGCTAACAACTGTTTTTAACTTCTGTTCCTGAGGATCCAACACTCTTTTCTATTCTCTGTGGGCATTGCATGACACAGGTGCACTTACACATAAGCAGGCAATATACTCATGCATATAAAATAAAAATAAATAAATAAATAAATAATCTTTAAAATTGTTATGGGAACCCAAAGCTCCAACAGCTTCACAGTACTGTTCCCAAATACCAAAGAAAGAACTCAGAGGAGAAACATAAGTTTGGACATTTTATTACTCAAGCAATTCTCAGCAGTGGCCGGCCAGGAGGCTGGGCTCCACCCAATGCCTATAAACAGCAGCAGTATTATATGTATGCAGAACAAACAGGTCCTAGTGCTCAGGGCTGTGCTAACTTCTAATGGGTACACGCTACTGGTCTACCAGAACTTCTTCCTCTGTCTCACCATCTTCAAAGTAACCTCCTTCCACAGCAGCACTTTCTCTTCCAATCTTCAGAACACATGCAAGAACGGGATCACAGTGACTGCTTCTCACACTGGAATATTTCCCACACCCCACTTTATTATCCCTTCCATTCTTATAAAGCCCCATATCTTCTACATAACCCTTCGAGACAAGGCATCAGACACATGTTGCACCCAGATGCTACAGCAACCATGTAATCCACAATACAAGTACAGCAAGGTTAAGAGGTTATGGGAAGGGACTCGGGAGATGGCTCAGTCAGGTAAAGTGCTTACCTTGCAAGCATGAGGACCGGAGTTTGGTACCGAGCATCCACACAAAAAGTCAAGTATGGTGGCACATACTTGTAACCCCAGCACTGGGGAGGCAGAGACAGGATACTCAGGACTCACTGGCCAGCCCCAGGTCCCAGTGAGAGGTCCCATCTCAAAATACAAGGTGGGTGTCTTCGGAGAAACAACACCCATTGATTTCTTTCTCAGCCCTTAACTCAATCCTAGAATCACTGTAACCCTCCAGCTCTCCTTCCCCCACATCTGGGGTTCCCACGTCACATTAGGGATGACAGTCCAGAGGCTCACACTAGGTCCTCCTGTGCCTCTGTAGTGTGGTATAGAGGCAAGCCTTAACCTGTAGGTGCTCACAAGCTGCGTGGAGTTCTGCCACAGCATCCTTGCTGTCGGCCTGTGCCTGGCATTCTTTTTTAACTTGAGCTCTTACTGTACTTTATCACTTCATGAGCAAGCAGCTACTTCCTTATCAGTGCCCTGTCTGAGTGAGCATAGCAGGGCCATGCACTAGGAGCAGCTCAGCTTTCACTTTCTTCAGTGCCCATCTTAGACCAGCCCAGGATTTGCCCTGCAGAACCCATGTCCTCACATGCAGTGTACTCACTCCAATCTTCCCTGGTACCCTGCCCATGACATCAATCATTACACTATCCAAAGTCTCAAAATTCTCAGCATATTGATTTGAGATAGTAAGAAAGAACTCAGGGGACTTTGGACATCTTTTATTACTCATGTAATTCTTGGCAGTGGCCAGCCAGGAGACAAGGGTCCACCCTGTGCCTACAAGGGGCAACAGTATTTATACTGATACAGAACAAAGATAAACTGGTCCCAGTGCTCAGGGCTGTGCTAACTAACTTCTAATGGGTATGCTCTGCTTGTCTATTAGACCTCATCTTCCTCTGTCTCACCACCTTCAAAGGAGGGAAATAGGCAGTAACTCTCATGTCAGATTTTCTGAAGAACACCATAGGAACAAGGTCACTGTGACCACCTCACACGCTAGCTCTGGAATGTTTCCCACATCTGTCCAAGGGAACATGCTAAGCAAGCAGTTGGAAATACAAGTCTGGAATTCAGTAGTGATACTGAGCATAGAAATGTACGTTTCATAACAATCACCATATAAATGAGATTTAAAACCACAGGGTCAGGTGAGTATCTTAGTGACTGAGACACAGCCAAAAAGAGAGTTCTGAGACACTCACACATTTGGAAGTCAGAAAGAAAAAAAAAAAAGCCAAGAGCTAGTGATGGGCATTGATGTAAAGCAACTGTTGGCAGTAAGAAGCCAAGACTGTCCAGCATCCTTATAACCTAATAAAGAAAATGAGACCAGGTTTGATGGTGCACACCTTTAATCCCAGCACTCGGGAGCAGAGGCAGGTGGATCTCTGTGAGTTCGACACCAGCTGGATCTACATAGTGAGTTCCAGGACAGCTGGGGCTACAGGGAGACCCTGTCTCAAAGAGAGAGA
>NW_008355789.1:4057872-4074332 GCF_000622305.1 Nannospalax galili
AGAGAGAGAAGCAAAAAGACTCAGGGACTGTACTAGTTACGTTTCTGCTGCTGCGATAAAACACCATGACCAAAAACAACTTATAGAAGAGAGCATTTGTTTTGGCTTATGGTTCTGGAGGGATAAGAGTCCATCATGGTGGGGAGGAATAGCAACCACTGCCAGAGCAAGGGCCAAGAGCATACATCTTCAATCACAGACAGGAAGCAGACACAGTGGACTGGAAGTGGGGTGAGGCTGGGAACACTCAAAGCCCACCCCCAGTGACATACTTCCTCCAGAAAGACTGCACCTTCTAAAGATTCCATGACCTCGCCAAACACTGCCACCTACTGGGACCAGTGTTCAGATACTTGAACCTGTAGGACATTTCTTATCCAAACCACTGCGGGGAACAATGGTGACAGACACACAGTTTACGTTATAAGAGGAAAAAGAACTGGCCAATGGATTTCACAACACAAAAGCTACTGACACATTTGAATTCAGGGCAATGAAGAGGACAAAGTTCAGTAACAGTAAGTGAAAGGGAGAAGGAAGATAAAGAAATGGCCAGTGTTAGTCATATTTCCATTGCATGACAAATGCAACTTAAACAATTTAAAAGAAAAAAGACATATTGCTCACTGTTTCAAAACTTTTAAAAATATGTTGTTATTTTTATTTTATGTGTATGAGTGTATGGTCTACCTGTGTGTAGGTGCACCTGTGACATACAATGCCCACAGAGGTCAGAAGAAGGCATTGGATTGCCCTAGAACTGGAGTTACAAGCAGTTGTTAGCCGCTATTTGGGTGGTGGAAATCGAACAGGGGTCCTCTGCAAGAGAAGTCAGTGCTCTTAACCGCTGAGCTATCTCACCAGCTCCAGTGTCTCAAAGCTTTTTATCCATGGGCACTCTGCCTTGCTATTCTTGGCCTGTAGTGAGGCAGAGCACCATGGAAGACTCGCACAGCAGAGGAAAGCTGCTCACCTCAGAGTCACCAGGGAAACAGAGAGAGGAAGATGGCCCAGGGTCCCAGTATACTCTTCAAGGACATGCTCCAGCAATGACTCAGCTTCCCTTCACAAGGCCCACCTCCCAATATTTCTACCACTTGCCAACAGCACCACAGGATTGTGACCAAGCTTTCATCACAGGGACACTCAAGATTCAACTCTTAACAGGGCCTCAATAACCACAGGAAGAAAAATCACATGCCGAAGATAAGCAGTGGGGAAGACATGGAGCCTGAGGAGAATGGTGAAGCCCAAAGCCAGTGACCAGCTCTTGAGAGAGAAGCCAAACAGGAGGAGAAAGAGAACTTGTTCAGCTGAGCCTGGAGACTAGAAGTCGGAGAGGCCCAGATTGTGGTTTAGTGCTTTGTTCTAGCTGCATCAACACCCAGAAGTCAAAGCACAGAAGAGAGAAGTCTCGTAGTTTTGGAGGGTGGTTTTTGATAGTAATCCAGGGTTCTGACAAGGAAGCCACTCAGACAATCAAATCAAACCCTCTGGATCACAAGGAAAACTTCCCAGGGCACTGTGTATACACTAGATGATGGGTCTGGAAGAAAGACAGGCAGAGGAGCAATGAGGTCACAGATTAGAAGCTGGTCTGAAGGAAGGATTGGAAACACTCTATGTAAACAAGGCCCTGAGCAGACTGGAAAATCCATCCTAGAGCCGCACTGGCAGCAACTCCATCAGTGTTAAGGATATGCAGGTGGCAAGACTAGTCACCAGAATGACCAACTACTACTGTTCCAACTACTACACATTCAGACTGACATCAGGGGCTTAGGGTGATGGTTCAGTGGGTAGTAAGTAAACTATGAGGATAGAACCTGGATTTGCATTCCCACACCTAACATAAAAACCAAGTGTGGTGGCACATATCTGCAAACTCAGCACTGGGGTCCCAAGACAGGCAGATCCTGGGGTTCACTGGCTGCCCAGTCTAACTTAACAGTGAGCTCCAGGTTCAGCGAGTGAGCCTGTCACAAATATGGCAGAAAATGATAGAGGAAGATATGTGATGTTGGCCTCTGGTCTCTACACATGTAGGGAAAGATACACACATACCTATATACCACATATGAAGAAGAAGGAGAAGAAGGAGGAGGAGGAGGAGGAGGAGAAGGAGGAGGAGGGGGAGAGGATAAGGCTTGACCCTTATTCTAGATTACTCTTCTTTAAAGGAGGAGGAGGACGTGAAAGAGGAGGAGGAGGGGGAGGAGGGGGGAGGAGGAGGAGGAAAAGAAGAAGAAAGTACATAATAATTCATTCAAAATATAGTAAAGGGAGATCAAAAAAAAGAAAAAAGAGAGACTGCATGGGGCGTGAGCTAACTGGGTCCTTCTAACAAGTGGGTCTTGGGTTGATTTTACAGCAGCCTTAATGTGTGTTCACTACAGAGAAGAATCTGCCTACTAAGGTAGAGGAAATCTTTTCTGTCCTTCAGTAAACCATCTTGTGATCTCCTTCCAAAGCAGTGTTACTGTTCACTGATATTTTGCCCAGTGCATTGTAGGTTTGGGGGAGAAACAGTGATAAGAGGAACACACTACAGCCTTGGCACTATTTTCTTGGTACGGTACACAGAGTCCATTTCCTTAGCACACTAAGTTCTTTGTTTGGATGTGTCCCCTCAGGCCCACGTGTCCGTAGCTTGGAACCATTGGGAAGTGCTGGATCCTTTAAGAGGTGGGGCCTGTGGGAGCTGGGAAGATAGCTCAGTTGATAAAGTGCTTGCTTTTTAAGCATGAAGACCTGAATTTGATCCCTAGAAGTTACGGAAAAAGGCCAAGTGTGGTGCACACTTGCAATCCTATTGCTAGAGAGGCAGAGACAGGAGTTCACTAGCCAGACAACCTTGCCTATTCGATGGGCTCCAGGCCAGCAAGAGAGCCTGTCTGACAAAAAAAAAAAAAAAAAGGGTACGTGTGCACCAGAGGAATAACAGAGTCAAAGTTGACCTCCGGCCTCCATACATAGACGCACACATGTTCATGTGCATACATATACATCTGCACACCTGCATGGGCACACACACTCACATATGCATACACTCACACAAAAAAGAGGTGAGCCCAGTAAGGAGTTTCCTGATTGCTGGTCAAGTACCTCTGTGTGTGTGTGTGTGTGTGTGTGTGTGTGTGTATGTGTGTGCGCACACGTGCATGAGTGCATGTGTGTGCATGTGTTGCTAGCAAACCAAACCTAAGGTTTCACACATGCTAGACAAGTAATCAACCACTGAGCTGTTGCCCCCAGCCCCCAGCTGCACCCCCTTCTCTCTCTTTTCACCAAGTACTGGTTGTACCATGTTAAGGCAAACGGTCCGAATTACCATACATCCAAGCTTCCTTTGATCTCCTTGCTAATCCCTCTCTCTGGGTCCCATGTTCTTCCCATCAGGTTCTTCTAGCTAAGACCATTTCACCAGATCCCAACCCACCAGGGGCCTCTGCCCCTCCTCCTCCTCCTCCTCCTCCCTACCCCTCCACCTCAGCTTTTGATCCTACCATAGCTGATGAATTGCCTCCAGTTAAGACCCATCCCCAACCTCCTCCTGCTCCCCAGCCTGAGGTACAGCCAAGTCCTCCCCATGCTCTCCCCTTGCTATAGTCTCCCTTGCCTGCCTTTCCAGGGCCCAGTCTGGCTCCCCTTCTTTCTCCAACTCAAACTTCCTCTCCACATCAAGATCTTCCCCATCTCTGGTGCCACTTTAAGTCCATCACCTGCTTTCCTTCCACTGACTCACCTCTACTCGAAAAAAATCCAAAACCCTTAAACACCTCCTTGCCAAATATTCCCTAGTCTACCCTTTTCTGGCTTCTAGCTCAAATAACCCATTTATCTTCTGTATCTACTTCTACTTCAATTCTAGACCTTGCCTCTGACACCCTTGCCCCTGTGTCCCCTCATGGACAGGATACCCCTCCCATCTTTCCCACTCTGGCCTCCTCTGGGACTCCCCTTCTCCCAACGCCTCTCCTATGTCAAGCCATACTCACTCCCACACCCAGTCTGAACTCTCTGCCCATGGTATCTTTCCCCTCCAGGAGGAGGCACGCATGGATGGGATGGTCAAGTTCCATGTCCCTTTCTCTCTTGGAGATCCGTCTCACCTCAAACGCAAAATAGGCTCTTTTTCTACTAACCGTACACACGTCATACAAGAATTTAAATACATCACTCACACCTATGATCTAACCTGACTCTTCTGCCCCATGGGTTTCGAGATAGCCCTCACCACTTTGGACAAGCTCTAGCCCAGGATTTAACCTCCCTAGACCTTAACCCTTCCACCATCCTACAATATGTAGATGACCTACTTCTTTGCTCTCCATCTCGCTCAGTCTCCAAGGCCCACACAATCAAACTCCTTAATTTTCTGGGGTACAAGGGATATAGAATATCTTCAGCTAAGGCTCACCTTTCTCTCCCTCCCGTCAAGTACTTGGGGTTCCTTCTCACACCTACATCCTGCCATTTAACTATAAATAGGACAAATTACCTAAGGTCTTTAAAGCTCTACCCTACAACCAAGGAGAAAATTCTGACTCTCCTAGACATTGCAGGGTGCCTGTGCACCTGGATTCCTAACTTTGCCCTCTTGGCAAAGCCACTCTACAAAGCTTCTAAAGGAACTCCCTTGAGCCTGTTGACCCCTTAGGGCCTGTTACAACAGCATTCCTCACTATCTGGGAAGAGCTCTTAAAGGCACCAGCTCTGGCTCTCCCCAACCTGGAATGTCCATTCTTCCTCTATAGAACTGAAAATAAGGACCAGGCGTTAGGAGTTTTGGGACAGATGAGGGGTCCCACTTTTGCCCCAGTAGCTTATCCCTCTAAACAGCTTGATACCACCATCCGGGGGTGGCAACCTTGTCTCTGGGTTCTGGCCGCTGCAGCTCTCCTGACTCAAGAGGGACTGAAGCTTACTTTGGGTCAGCTGATCCCCGTCCTTTCCCCCCGACCAGCTTAAGTAACCCACATATCTCTTGCCAATCCAGCTCCCTCTAAACTGCAACTCTTCCATGTCACGTTTCTTGAAAACCCCTTGCTCACCCTTGATTCCTGCCCTCCTCTCAATCCAGCTCCCCTCCTCCCTTCCAGTGAACTGTTCATCCACTCGTGCTTGGAAACTCTTCAGAAACTCTACTACCAGGATCCCCTAATTTCCCCAAATCCCCTACCAAACCCAACCCTAACTTGGTTTATGGATAGAAGTTTAACTCTCACCCCAATGGTGTCCCATAGGCCATAGGATCTCTCACAGATGTCACTGAGTCAGGACCTCTACCACTTGGAACCATGTCACAAAAAGCCAAACTTGTAACACTCACCAGGGCCCTAATTTTAGACAAGGGTGACCTCTTCCTCCAGCATCCCTCCCCTCTACACGACTATTTACCTGCCTTCACCCTTCTAAGGAAACTGCTCAGTGAACATGCTGACCAGATTATTCCCCAGGCTTCTAAAGGCCGAATTGACCTCCCACTTCAACCTGGAGATCTCACCTACCTGCGGGTTCACACCCAACAGAAAAGAGTGAAGGAAACCTTCCAGCCATGTTGGTCCTCACCTGGTGATCCTGTCTAACCTGACTGTAGCCAAGCTCTCAAGACAACCTGGTTGGATTCACCTCTCCAAATTAAAACTGGCCAAGGAGCACAGCAAGTACCACGCCACCAGTATCGGGTCTCTTAAATACAAAATTCCAAGGACCCCTCCCTTAACACCAAACCAGGAATGAGTTTTCTACTGACCCTATGTCTATTCTTCCCTCTGAACCCCATCTCAGCCATTCCCCACTGTACCTACCCACCGTGTTTCTCTAAATTTAAAATGAGACAAAGATAATATATAGATAATCTTAAATTTTCTAAGGTCATAGCTTAGTCAACTAGTCTAAGAACTAGTCAAGGTTTATTTAAGGATGTTGCCCAAGCTCTATCTACAAAGCACATGGTAATTAATGTATCAGGCTGGTGTAACTAACCTTGTTGGATGTTTAATAGCCAGACTCTAAGGCCTATATTAATCTGGTCAGAGGCACTTAAATGGACAAATTTTTGGTCCTTATCCTCTAAGGTCAAACAAGTTCCAGGGGCTATGGAGCATCTCTCGAAATGTCCTGTAACTTTGGTGAGTCACCTGTCCTCTTGTTCAGGGAGGCCATGGAGACCCCAGAAGATGGACTTGAACCAGTGTCCAGTCTGCAAAGAGGAGGGTCAACACTGAGGGAACATTTCCTCCATGCTTCCAAGTGAAACCCAGGTCAAGCAGGATCTCCTGATTTATCTTCACATAGATGGAACTGGTAAAAGAAAAGCCTGAGGAGCCAGGGGCTCCCCCTAAGCCCATGTGACCTCTGAGGTCCAAATCCTCAAATGACCTTAAGAGTAAAAATAAATTGTTTATTTGGGCCAACAGTATGGTCTTAAACATCCAAAAGGAAATATAACCAAAAATTTAAGTCATCAGTATATTTTAAGAGTTCAAGGGATTACACAACCCAGACATTAGACGTAAGTTCTTATGTTATTTAGACAATTATCTCTCTTTGATGATTTTGTTCCTAATAAGACAACACTACTCAGATGTCAGACTTAAAATCTTGGCCTACAATACTGTAGTGCCCACCTGCAGCTAAGGGAGGCAACCCACTATTGTTCTAGCCAAAAAAAATGAAATGATGGCCAAATTTGTTTTCTCTCCCTATCTAGAAGCCTTTGAGAGGTAACTGACACTGATTCTAGCCACTCCAACAGCTATCAAATTGCCTGAAAACAAATCCTGAGTCCATCACTCTCGAGTTCAGCCCTGGCAGAAGAAAAAAAAATGAAAATGAAAAATAAGCTATTACCTTGGTGCTAACCATTGCTCCTTGCCTCTTCAGATATTTTCAGGACCAAAATAACAAAAACTAACTCTTACTCTCGTACTAATTTTAATCACTTGTTACTTTCCTTCCCTCCACATGTACACAAGCGCCTGTCAACCATCAAGGACCCTGTTGAGATGCATGAAGACGGAACCCCCACTGTCTGATCCACTCCTAATCCAGTCCCCCCACGTCGACCCTGTCCAGCAGGAAGCAGCAAGATGACAACAGCACCCCTATCCTGTAACACAAAAGGCTGGAATGTTAAGGTTCAAATAGCCCCACCCCCTCACCAACAGTGCCTCACAAGCCCCTGAGAAAAGGGAACTGAGTTGATAAGCACCCTGGTCTTTGAAGTCAAGAGAAGCAGACTTTTCTCCACTGTTTGGCCAACACAGCAGGCTTCCCCTTTGATCTCTAAAGAGGGCAGGTTTTAACAGTCCCACTCTCCTGCTGCCCCCCCCCGCCTCAACTTGAAAAAAAACATATCGTCCCACCTTCTGCTACCCCCAGAAACCTCCCCCTTTAAAAGACCCCAGCTCATGACCTGGGACAGACATTTCCCCTGCCAGGAAGGGAATCTGTCCCATGTGTTCCTTTGCTAATAAACTCTATTCCAATGGAGTTTTATCTGTGTCCTGGTGCTTTCTCCTGATTAATCAGATTCATCCATGGCTACTTGACCTATCATACCACATGTCCCCACTATGATGTGCTGGCTCACCACAGGCTCAAAAGCAATTGTCCAACTGACTATGAACTGAACTGCCCCCCATTGTAAGCCAAAAGTTAACCTTTCCTCTTTTTAAATTTATCATCTCAGACATTTTATTACAGTGATGGGAAGATGACTAGCATAATAAACACTCAGTAAATACTTTGTATTGGAATGAATGAATGAATCAATGAATGTACTTAAGAAGAAGAACTAGCGTGAAGAAGGGAGACAGGAAGAGACATCAATTTTTGTTTATTTATTTGTCTTTTTTGAGACAAGGTCTCCTTGTAGTCCCAGCTGGCCTGGAACTCGCTATGGAGACCAGGTTGGCCTCAATCTCACAGAGATCCACCTGCCCCTGCCCCAGAGTGCTGGGATTAAAGACGTGTACCACCATGCTCAGCTCTTGTTTTTATTTATTTATTATCTGAGAGACAGAGAAAGAGTGAAAGATCCTATTTCACTGTAAGCGTTGTTAAGGTGAAATTTAACATGGAATTTTGTTGCTGTTGTTTTGGTGTTGAAGCCTGAACCTGTATGGGCCCTGTGTGTACTAGGCAAGTTCTTTACCATTGATCTACAGTCCCAGCCCTCTTTTCAATTTTTTCATATCGAGATAGGGTCTCACTAACTTGCCCAGGCTGGTTAGGACCTTGCTTGGTACCCTGAGCGGTCCTTGAATTTGTAATCCTTTTGCTACCTCAGCCTTCTGAAAAGCTGCATTACAGACCTGTGCCACTAGGGACAACTTCTATTTTCTACTCTTACTCAAAATAGAGTCCAGCTAACACTGCCTTATCCGTAGTTCCTGATAAATCAATGCTAACATCCCAACAAGTTGCTGCTTCATAATTCAAATAGGTAATACATAAACATTTAAATGTGTATTAACTAAAGCATGAATGAAGAAAACGTGGGGTATACACACAACGGGATGCTCTTCGGCCTTCTACCATATGCAACAATGTGAACTAAGTCAGAAAGAAAGATAATTCTGTACAATTCCACTTACATGCATACTAAGGATACTAGTGTCATTTCTGCCTTTAAAAAGGTTGAAATCAATTTTGTCTGAATATATTTATCTCAACTGTTTTTTGTTTTGTTTTGTTGTGACTTGATACAGACACATATTTCTTCCTGCCAGCGTCATAAAGGATAGGAGACATTCAGCTAAGTCTCCATTATCATTCTCTGTAAGACAGTCTCCAGAATGTTTTCAGGAGTGACAGGAATTCCCTTGCCAGAACATGTTACAAAATACTCTCTCAGCCCCTTTTAGCCATGACCTAGTTTTTCCAGGCAAACTCATACCCAGAGGCTATTCATCCAAGCTTGAGAAGTCTCTTTCTCTTTCTCTCTCTCTCTCTCTCTCTCTCTCTCTCTCTCTCTCTCTCTCTTTTGTGTGTGTGTGTGTGTGTGTGGTGTGTGTGTGTGTGTGTATGTGATGTGTGTGTGTACCCATGTATAAAGTGCGAGGAGGTAACACTGACTAGAGAACCAGAGAAATCCTGTCTGCCTCTCTAGCCTCGTGGGTGCTCGCTGGTCTTCAGACTTAAGTGGTTCTGAAGGAGACAGCTGTATTCTTGAACTGCTTGAAGATCTCTTTCCAACTTCTGCAAAGTCACAGAAACAGTGACTTCTCTACTCCAACCCTGGTGTGTTTGGAAATAGAGACAAAAAAAAAATGTGTGACTAAGATGATTGATGACGAAGCCTGACTTTTCTTTTGGACTTCTGATTTGGAAAAAAAACCAATCTTTTGACTATACTCAAACCCACTGCCCACTTTCAGGAGCTTGCTACCCTGCTTTCTCTTTCAGGCTCTCTACCCCAAACTCATCTTGTCAGTTACATGTTTTCAGTCCAAGCACAGATGGACAGGATGACAAAGGCAGCTCTATCTACAAGGACAGCTGTTTGTTTCCGGGATGGCAAGTCCTAACACAAGGCTGACAATGGTTTCCTTGTGTGCCTTTTCCTGTTTCCCAGGGTCTTAGATCTTCACTGCAATTATCTCTAGCGACACTGGCTACCTGGGGCTTACTGTCTTCATCCATACAGAGAAGCGTCTATAAATACAGACAAAGCTTGTTTGCCTTTGTGTTGCTTTTACTTTTCTTGAAGGAAATGAGAAATGGGATTATTGCAAAACTTTGTGGGAGGGGAGGTACTGGGGGTCAAGACAGAGCCTCCTGCCTGCCAGACAGGCACTCTAACTAATGAGCTACATCTCCGGTCCCTGAGAAATATTTTTTAAATTACATCTAATCATGCTGGGCGTGGTGACACACACCTTTTTAGCCTCAGCACTCAAGAGGCAGAGGCAGGAGGATCTTTGAGATCCAGGCCAGCCTGGGCCACATAGCAAATTCCAGAGCACCTGGGATTACAGGGAGAACCTGTCTCAAAAGAAACAGCAAAGAAAGTCCACCTGACAATGGGTCTTGAAGACTCGGTCTACTTTTTCCTTCTTTCCTTTCTCCACTTAATGGACAAGAATGAAGATGCAAGAGAGAAAATGGGTCCAGTTAATGTCATCTTAGATGGCTTTGGTTTTTGTCTACATCATTTTTGTCATGTTTAAGTTTTTGATTTTAGGAGTTTTATTCTTTCAATAAGAGAAGGGGCATTAGAAATATTTTATATATTTTACAAAAATGTTGGGTTCTCCTGAATATATAATGTTCACATTTTTTCCTATGTAGCTGAGGTCTATTTTATTCATCCACATGATTTTCTTTCTAGGTTAATCTTCCTACATTACATCATTTTTGTCATGTTTAAGTTTTTGATTTTAGGAGTTTTATTCTTTCAATAAGAGAAGGGGCATTAGAAATATTTTATATATTTTACAAAAATGTTGGGTTCTCCTGAATATATAATGTTCACATTTTTTCCTATGTAGCTGAGGTCTATTTTATTCATCCACATGATTTTCTTTCTAGGTTAATCTTCCTCTGTCAATGACTTGCCCTTAATTTTCTTTCATAGCCATCTACATTCTCAAGCTAGATTGTAACTCATAATACTTAAAATAAGGCAACATTGTCTCCATTCATTCATATGATGAAGATTTAAGTGGTCTCCTTGCATGCACCAGATACTCCCTACACCAGTTGTTACTTATGGTTAGATCTTAAGAAAGTCAATGAAGAAATGGGTAAGTGGATCCTTGAAAAAAAATCAAACCACTATAGTAAATACACACGGGGATAAGATACTGATGCATCTAAATGTAAATTTGTAATTTTTTTTACTTTATTATTGTGTGATGTGTGGTGTTTGTGTGTGTCTGTGTATGTGCACACATGCATATGTGTGTGGGAGCATGCATGTAGAAGTCAGAGGACAATTTTCAGGAGTTGGCTCTCTCCTTCCACTGTGGGTTCTAGAATTGAACTCAGGTCCCCTGACTTATTCAGTAAGAGCATTTACCCACTGAGCCATCTTGCTGGCCCAATATTAGGATTCCATACAGTGCAATAATTTGATTGCAAAGCAAGTAGTACTGGATATGTCCAACAAGCCTGCATTGCAGGCACTACAGCCAACAGTGACTGCATGTACTTTAGAAGCGGCCACTCTCTTAAGCTTGTGCTCCCCAAAGCAGACTGTGATTTTAATCTTTAAATGGAACACAGAAATGTTTCTATTTCCAACTTGCCAACTTAGTGAAGCTTAAAGAAATGATTATTTCTGTCATGTAGAGTTGATTAGCCTAGTGGTGTGGGATGTTTTGAGAAGAAAGCAGAAAATCGAAGGTGGACCTTCATCTAGGATTGTGAACCTTGAAGTTTTAAGAAGAATCGTATTAAAACTTCATCAAGTCACCAAAAATTAGAGACGGTGATTTACAATGGCAGCTATATCTTTGTAATAACATGCTGGTGCCAGCTGGCCAAGACAGACAGTATCTGAAAGGGGGAGTGAGGATTGAAAGAAAAAACAAGAGACAGAGAAAAAGATACTTGGGAGGACTGTCAGTAGAGACTGCAGCCCTGGTTTATTTTAGCTCCGCCTTTTTATACAGAAGAACATCAGAGATCTTAACTCAATTAATTTCAACAGCTGTTTTTCCCACCTGTATCTGAGGGTCAAGGAGTGGTCAAATACTTGTTGTGAGCTCCACCATATAAACACATTCCTCCTGACTTGGCAGATTAGGTACTAGTGTGCAAAACACAAACTCAGTAAACAAGCCTGCCACAGCTCAATGTACATAAGGGATTAATAGCTCCCAACAATAACGCACTATAAAAACAACAAGACCAAGCCCTGCTGGTGTGTTACTGGAACATATCTACATAAACTTCTCCCTAAGTACCAAGTATTATCAGTAATAGCAACATACATTTGTACAGTTTGTTTCTGCCTTCAAAATGCTTTCACACCCCCATTCCAATAAACAAGATGGGATACTATGCAGTCTGCCAGATGTGACTATCATGTAAATTGAGGGGTGGGGAAGGAATGTCTAGCTCACTAGGCAGTGGCTGCAGTCAGGCTAACTCCATCAGCAGCACATTATGTGAAGATAAACCCCAGAGTATGCAACAGGGCTCCAATCCAAACAAAATCAAATAAGGCTGACAAGACCAATTGAAGGCAAGGCAGGAAAAACACATCAGGTAGTTGAATCAAACATTCAACCACTAGCCTCTATACCAGAGAAGGATAAAAATAGAACTCCAGTCTTGTGGTCACCGCCAGCGGTGGCCACTCCTTTGTTCTCACAGGCATCAAGGCCACTCTTCTGCCTGCCCTGGGCTAAGGCCACTCTTTTGCTCACCCAGTGCTGAGGCAGCTCTTCTGTTCGCCCGGTGCTGAGGCAGCTCTTCTGCTTCCCCTGTGCTGCCTCCTATCGTCGCCGTTTCTGCCCGTCCCGGACCCGGGGGCTGGTGAGGAGACTGTGTCAGCGGAGTGGCATTCAGACACAGGAGACCAGGTTCAGTGACACAAGTCTGCTTTATTGAAGGAAGGCACAAGCTTATATAGCACAGCAAGTAGGATACCCTATTAGCATAACAGGTTTAGCATCCTATCACAGTACAGCAAGTAGGATACCTTATTAGCATAATAGACTTAACGTCCTATCACAGAATAGCAGGTAGGATGCCTCATTAGCATAATGGGTTTCATATTACAGAGCCTGGATTCCTGGAAACCACATGACCAAGGCTGTCTCAGTGTTGCAATTTGGGACCTCAAGGGTGGTAATTAGGGAGTGGTAAGCTCTAGGCATCAGTCTCATGATCTGCCAATGGGAGCAAATGTCACAAGGCATTCCTTGTGGCTCCAGCAGTTGGCCATTGCCTCGGGCCTGCTGTATGGCTGTCAATAAGACTTTCACCCTAGGCCCAAGCCTGTCTCCCACACAGCCTGGATTCCACTGGTTCATTTAGACTGCTTACCATTTCATCTTTAAATCTGGCACTTGGGCTCATCAGAGTTGGCACTAGATAAACAGAGCAAGATATGGAGGAAAGACCTAGTGGAAAAAGAGAGAAAAAGGCCATGCACCAACATAGCCTCTGAGCCACAGAAAACCTCACCATGCAAAGGTAAACCGAACTGAATCCAGAAAAACAAACACACCAACCAAGCAACAAGCACACCTGGAAAGTAGAGGGCTAAGGGAGCCTGCCTTCCTTCAGAGCCCACCCCCTTTTTTCCCCCAACAAATCTTCCTTTAATACAAAGTCAGTTTATCAACAGAGGCCCCTTTTATTAGGTCTGTTCCCATTGCCTGCTACCTTCCTCTATTAGTTACTTTGTCATTGTAACAAGATACAGAAACAATTAAGGAAGGATTTATTTTGGCTCACAGCTTTAGAGTTGTCTATCATGGGGGTGGAAGGGGGCATGGTGGAGCAGAGTAGTCCACATCATGGTCAACAGGAAGCAGAGAAAGAAATAGGAACCTGTGGGCTCAGGCCACTGGGTATGAAATCCAAAGGCCTGCACCAACACTCTGTCTTTTCTAGCTAGGTCCCATTTCCTAAAGTTTTCACAGCCTCTTAAAATAGTACCAGCAGCTGGCAACCAGGCATTCAAGCACATGAACCTTTTAGGGGAACATCCCACATCCAAACCATAGCACTTGGTCTAGTCTGCCTCACCCCAGCACCACTATTTACACTCCCCAGGCCCAATTCCCAAACCTTGGAAACAGTGTAAGATCTTCAGTGTGAGTCAGTTGAGGTCAGATGTTCTTTGCCAAAATTAATGCATAGAATTAGATGTCTGAAAGTGACCTTAGATTTCTTCTGATTTTCCATTCTCTGCATCAATTCTCCTATAATAATCCTTAAACACAGGATGTAGGCTCTGACTCAATACCTCTCCTGATTGTAAATCAAGGCCCCCTGGCATAGCCCCTTCCATGTCTGGATTGTTTTAATCTTTAAAATGTTCTGTTGTGCTAGTGAAAATTAGCCCCCTGCAGCTTCTCCTCCTGTGAGAAATATCAAACAAGCTCTTCCCCTGGCAGCCCTTTCCCTTCGTTTGAAGCCAGCTGCCACCTCCCTACAGAGTACTGTGTTCCCTGTGCTTTAAATATGCCCAATGGCTGCTCAGATGACGTGATTTATGGGCTCCTCGCCATCTTGGTCATTCTGTCTTGAACATGTTATAGTTCAACAAAGTCCGTCTTCCAAAGCCTTGTCCAGAATGGAACACAATACTGCAGGCATTTCCTAAATAAGGAATGTAAACCCTTGTCTCCTGTTAGAACCAAAGCACCAAGTATCGCATGAACAAGAAAGACGGGGGATTTTGCTGTTATCAGAGTGATTTTTTTTTTCCCCTGAAGAGGGAGAAAGGGGTCATACCGTGCACTCATTTTCTGATTCTAGAATTAAATTTAAACATACAAATATGAGTTGGCTATGTGCAAGGCTCTCTGCTAAGGAATTTTTGATAAACAAATGAATAATATATGGTCCTGAAAATGCCCACACACAGGCTAGGGAGATGGCTCAATTGTAAAGCACTTGTCACAACATGAGGACCTGAGTTCAATCCCCATAACCCATGTAAAAAGCTGGTGTGGTGATATGTACTTGCAGCCCCAGCACTAGGGAGGCTAAGAAAGGTGGATCCTTGCAGTCAGCTGGCCAGCCAGCCTAGACTAGTCAGAAACCCCAGACCCCAGTGAGAGATCCTGTCTCAAACAACAAAGTATTGCTGGGTATGGTGGAGCATGCCTGTAATACCAGCACCTCAGGAGGCAGAGGTAGGTAGATCTCTGTGAATTCCAAGCCGCCATGGCTACATAGTGAGACCCTGTCTCAACGAACAAAAAACAAGGTGGAGTGCTCCTGAAGAAAAACACCTGAGGTTGATTTGTGGCCTTCATACACACACACACACACACAGCCATACCCATACATAAGTACACTGCAAACACATCCATACCTCTACACCCTGCACATAGCCACTGAGCCACAGAAAACCTCTCCATGCAAAGGTAAATAGAACTGAATCCAGAACTCTCCCCCAACACCCTGCTTCCCCAACATACACAAACTCAACATGCTGTTTCCTACTCCTTCTTATGTAACTTATTTTATTTTTATTTTATGTGTATGAGTGTTTTGCCTACAAGTATGTAAGTGCACCATATGAGTGCCTGGTGCCCACATAGGCCAGGAGAGGGCATCAGATCCCTCTGGAACTGTAGTTAAGGACAGGTGTAAGCTGCCATGTGGTGCTGGGAACTGAACCCAGATTCTCTGCAAGAGTGGTATGTGCTATTAACCTCTGAGCCAACCCTCCAACTCCCCACTCTCCAGAGTTTTCTGATAAAGAAAACTGACACCAGCCATTCATTTTAGAGTACCCAATTGGGCCCAGACTACTCTTAGAAAAGTAAGCCTGTAAGCCATCACTGGCTTACAGAGGACCACAGGTTCAGTGCCCAACATCAACATGGCAGATAACAACTGTCTGTAATTCCAGTTCCAGGGGATCCAACACCATTTTCTGGCTTCCATAGGCATTGTACACACATGGTGCACTCACATAGATGCTGGCAAAATACCCATACACATAAAATAAAAACAAAAAAATCAAAAAAGAAAAATTAAGAAAAGTGAGCCTGATCTAGCCCCAGAACAGCTGGGCAAGTTTATGGTCTGGAGTCACAGAAATTTTACACTCCAGCACTGCTAAGTCTGTGACCACCACCTCCCACCCAGGCGCTCATTCCCTCTTCATCTATCCCAATGTGAAAGTTCTTCCTGCTTCTCAGAACCACACATTCCTCTTTTCCTGCCCAGACATCCAGCTACCACACACCTAGACTCCCTCCTTTCTAGCCTTTCTTTTCAGTTTCCCTTCAGGTCCTGAGTGCAGGGATGGTCTGGTCTCCCAGAGAATCTCCAATACCTGTCAGTCATTCGCCTTGCCTCTCCATAACTCTTTTCTTCTGGAGGAACAGCTGGTGTGGAGCCAACATTCTGTGACTGACGATACATATATCTGGCTAGGGACGTAGCTCAGAGCACTCGCCAGCATATAAAACCCTATGTTCAATCCCCAGGAGGAGGTGGGGAACGTGATACACAAAGGGAAGCCATTTATCTCCACCTGTGTGTCTTTTAGTGCGTCTCAGAACACCAGCTTTAGAAATCATTGCTTGCAGGTGACTGAGTGAGGGATCCCAGGAAGTAAAGTGACTCTGAAGTCAGAGAGGAACTGTGATGCCAGAGGGTGAGCTGTTTGTATTCCTGGCTCAGTGCCCTTTAAAAAGACAAACATCCCACCACTCAGGACGCAGAGGCAGGCAGATCTCTGTGAGTTCAAGGCCAGCCTGGTCTACATAGTGAGATCCAGGACAGCTGGGGCTAAAGGGAGACCCTGTCTC
>NW_008355789.1:4074344-4074977 GCF_000622305.1 Nannospalax galili
AAAAAAAAAAAGACACTTTCAGTGCTCAGCTGCATTACTTATTTTCCCACCACTGTGACAATACCTAACAGAACCCACTTAAAGGAAGAAGTGGTTATTTTGGTTCACAGTTTCAGAGAGTTTTGGCCATGACAGCTTAGCCCCAACTTTTGAAATAATTTTAAAACTATAGTAGAGGGATGGAGAGATGGCTCAGCAGTTAAGAGCACTAGCTGCTCTTGCAGAGGACCTGGGTTCGATTCCCAAAACCCAGTCCTTAACTCTGGTTCCAGGGATCCAATGCCTTCTTCTGGCCTCCTCAGGCATTGCACATGTACATTTACATACATGCAGGCAATGCACTCATACATATAAACAAAAATAATAAATAAAATATTTTTTAAAACATTATTTCATCAGGCATGGTGGTACATACCTTTAATCCCAACACTTGGGAGGCAGAAGCAGGCAGATCTCTGTGAGTTGGAGGCCAGCCTGGTCTACATAGAGAGTGCCAGGCTGGCTGGGGCTATAGAGAGACCCTGTGTCAAAATAAATTATAAATAAATAAATAGTAAATAAATAAATAAATAAATAAAATGACATTATTTCAAAAGCTTACTCAATAGGGTTGATTTAGATGAAAATATTTTA
>NW_008355789.1:4075436-4076181 GCF_000622305.1 Nannospalax galili
TATAAAATTGAATGAGTTTTTACCCTTTAAAGATCTCCATCTCAAGATACGCTGTTTCCTATATTTTTTAAATATTTTTTTTAGAAGAAGCATATCATTACAGCTTTAATATGCCCAATAATACTTTCCAGAGCAAAGATACAGCTCTTTCAAAAGTGGCAATAAATTTTTAGGTTCGCTGTTGAATTATACAGTTATACAATATTGAACTCAGTATAAGCCCTGTAAGACATAAAATGGAATGAGATTTTAACCTTTAAAAAAAAATGTCCATTTCATTTAGAATATATTGCTCCTCGCAGACTTGTTTTTGCTACTAATACTGAGGTGTTGGCACATGCATCTCTAATCTGTATGTATCTCATTAATACTAGTCATAATTGGTTGCACTTGGATCCTTGGCACCTGTGTATATCTATAAAGTCATAGGGTAGTGTGATGGATAGCTTTAGTGTCAACTTGACACACCTGGGTTGAGGGAGCCTCAGTTGGGGAATTGCCTCTATTGGACTGACCCGTGACCATGTCTGAGGGGTATCTTCTTGATGAGTGATGAGGGAGGGCCCAGCCCACGGTGGGTGGTGCCACCCTGGGCAAGTGGGCCTGTGTTGCATAAAAAAGCAGGCTGAGTAAGGGCCAGGGGAGCAAGTCAGTAAGCAGCGTACCTCCATGGCCTGTGCTCCAGTTCCTGCTTCCAGGTTCCTGCCCTGAGTTCCTGCCTTGGGCTCCCTGATGAACTGCAACT
>NW_008355789.1:4078322-4102901 GCF_000622305.1 Nannospalax galili
GATAGGGGTTTACTTTCATTCTTCTACAGGTGGAGATCCAGTTTTGCCAGCACCATTTGCTGAACATGCTGTCTTTTCTTCAGTGAATGTTCTTAGCCCCTTTGTCAAATATCCAGTGGCTGAAATTGCATTTCCTCATATTTGGGTCTTCAATTTTTTTCCATTGATCTATGGGTCTATTTTTGTGCCAGTACCATATTGTTTTTATGACTATAGCTCTGTAATATAGCTTAAAATCTGGTATAATACCCCGCCCCCCAGCATTGCTCTTAGTGCTCAGTGTTGTTTTGGCTATCCAAGGTCTTTGAGGTCTTTTGTGCTTCCATGTGAACCTTAGGATGTTTTTTTTCCAATTCTGTGAAAAATGTCATGGGATTTTGATTTGTGCTTCCATATGAATCTTAAGATGTTTTTTTCCAATTCTGTAAAAAATGTCATGGGGATTTTGATTGGCATTGCAATGATTCTATAAATGACTTTTGGTAGGATGGTCATTTCCACAATATTAATTCTTCCAATCCATGAGGATAAGAGGTCCTTCCATCTTCTGATGTCTTCCTCAATCTCTTTCTTTAAAGATTTAAAATTTTTTCATTGTAGAGCTCTTTAATGTCTTTGGTCAGGTTTATTCCTAGATATTTTCTTTTTCTTGCAGCCTTTGTGAAAGGGAGTGTTTCCATGTGCTCTTTCTCTGATTGCTTGTTATTGGTATATAGAAAGCCTATGGACTTTTGTAGGTTAATTTTGTAACCTGCCACTTTACTGATCTTGTTAATAATTTCTAGGAGTTTTGGGCTAGAATTTTTGGCATCCGGATTGGGAGAGTCCATAATATCTTTCTCCTTTCCTCTCTTGTGGGTGGGGCTGAGGGGTGCGCCTGGTGGAGTTTAAAGGAGCTGAGTCTGGTTGAGGTTATGACCTACAGTCTTTAGTTCAATGGAACCTTGTTTTGCACTTGGGGCAGCGAGTCTTGGGGCAAACTGTACCTCTTGGGCAGTGGCTAAGAAAGTGGCCAAGCCCCTGACAGTTCCAACAGCCTTCCTGTGTGCCAAAGTGGGCGGGTTTTCCTTGAGACAAAAAAGTCTCCAAGGAGGTGGTCAAAGACTCAATAGGGCCTGCCCTAGGATCCAAGTCTCTAGTAGCGAGTACCCACTTGTGAATGTTATCATTGCAGACAGGCGTAATAGCATTGTGAGTAGGAATGTTTAGTCCCTCCCAAGTTAATTATTTGATAAGCACCTTTCTGGTGGGTCCAGACTCCGCTCTCCACTCTACTGCCTTGGTGACATGGGTAAGGAAGCCTGTGAAGGACTCCCCTGACTGTTGAATCAAATTATGGAAAAAGACTTGTGGGTCACAGGGGGAGCAACATTTAAGGGCCTTAAAGGCAAAGTTATAAACTTGTTGGAAATAGGCATGGAGGCCAATAGTAGACTGGGAGATGGGGTCAGTATATTGTCTGCTTCCCATGAGTATGTCCAATGTAATGTTGAGGCCATATTGGAGATTTAGGCATGCCTGGCTTTCAGCCTGATCATCATAAACAGGGCTTGTTTTAGTCAGGAGGTTTCGTATTACTGTTTCAATGTCTTTTTGTGTTATGGGTCTTTTAAGCTGTGAATCTCTTTTTGGTTTAGTTGTAGTGGTTCCCATGCCTTTGGCTATCTGTCCATTTCTTTTAGGTTTTCAAATTTAGTAGCATATAGGTTTTTAAAGTATTCCCTTATATTGTTCTGGATCTCTTTGGAGTCTGTTGTGATGTTTCCCCTTTCATCTCTGATTTTGTTGATTTGGAGGTGCTCTTTCTTTCTTTTAACTGGGCTAGCAGTCTGTCAATCTTGCTTAACTTTTCAAAGAACCAGCTCTTGGATTTGTTGATTCTTTGTATTGTTTTCTTTGTTTCAGTTTCATTAATTTCTGCCCTGATTTTTGTTATTTCTTCTTGTCTGCTGGGTTTGGGTTTCGTTTGCTGTTGTTTTTCAAGTGTCTTGAGTTGCAATGTTAAGTCATATATTTGTGTTTTTTCTGATTTTTTGACATAGGCACTTAGAGCTATAAACTTCCCTCTAAGGACCGCTTTCAGTGTGTCCCAGAGGTTTTGTCGTGTTGTATTGTCCTTTTCATTTAGTTCCAGGAATACTTTTATTTCTTTCTTAATTTCTCTTTTGCGCCATTATCATTCAGGAGTGTGTTGTTTAATCTCCATGTGTTCAAGTGGTGATTAGGGCTTCTTCTGGTGTTGATTGTAAGCTTTATTGCATTGTGGTCTGATAGAATGCATGAAAATATTTTTTTAAAAATACTGTTAATATTGAGCATTGGCTAGCAGAAGAGAGTTTATGGTGATCTTTTCCATATTCTGATCCCTTAAGAAGCTTAGAAGAGGGACAGTCATAGAAGATGCAGCATGTGCAGTATGGGGTTTCTGACACTCCTCTACACTAGTGTGGTAAAGTGTGCTGTGGTATTCAGGGAAGCTGCCCGCCCTGTGCTCATTCCAGATTCATGCTCTGGCCTGGAGGATCTGAGTCATGGTGACCAATAAAAGAAGGTGTTGACCTCAGGTTAAGGCCTGGTAGGCTGATTAATGGCCTCAGTATGATCTTTGGTTCTCTTAACTGACAGATCATTAGCTCCCAGAAAATGTTCAACCTTCGAAGTTCATGGTTATGATTACAAAGCAATAAAAACATTAATAACAGAAAACAGAGCAAATGCTATGTGGTGGTTGTATTTAAAAACTGAGCTGCATATTCTCATGAATACAGATTCTGTTAGTCGCCCAAGATTTTCCCTAGTTTTCACAAAACAAAGGCAGAAACCATTAGCTAAGCCATACTTCACCATCAATGTTGCATTAAATTTTAACCACTATAGTCATAGTTAAGGGGAAATTTTCATTGTAAGCCAGTATTTTCAGGACCTCACAATTTCACTCAGCCGAACACTATCTTTTTGAAAATTGATTATTTTCACTTTGATCTCTTATTCAGGGACTATTAATAAAACTGAGTCTTTGAGATTATTTAAATGTTAGAAAAGATAAAATCACATATGTGATAATATATTGGAGAAAACATATCTTTATATGTTTTCTATGACAATATTTTGGCCAGTGTTTCTTGATTATTAAGTACAATATTTTCCAGTGAAAAAATTGTGGGAAAATCACTCTAAACTGATAGTGTATAAAAATGCCCCTGAAGCTGGTAACGACTAGAATTGTTGGCTATCTCTTCATTTCTTAAATAGTATTTTTATTGATTCTTTGAGAACTTCAGACAATGTATGTTGATCATATTCAGACTCCCTCCCCCATCTTCTCTCATATGCATCCCCGCGTCCCTACACCTTCTCACTTCATGTCTGCTACTATTTTTTTTAAGGCTTATTGAGTTTAATTTGTGTTCCCTAAATGCTCTTCGGTGGGCCCATCCCCTGGAGCCTGGTGACACTACTGGGCGTCACACCCCTAAATACAACTAACTCTCTCTGTCCCAGTAGCTATCAGTTATCAATAGTTCCTCAGCTAGGCTGGGGCTTCTTGTCCAACTCTCCCTCCCATTTTTTTTCTTTAACATGGACTTGATGTTCTCCAGGACGGGGGAAGGAAGATAGAGATGAGTTGGTTAAGAAAGAGTGACGAATCTAGTAATGAGAGGATCAACTGAAAGGGGAAATACAGATTACAGCTATTAAACTCACTGTCAAATGGGTTTAAGAATCACGTAGGAGACACACATCTGGGCATGTCTGAGAGGGCATTTAACTAAAGAAAGGAGACCTCCTGAACAATTGGCAGGACTATTCAATTGTCTGGGGTCTGGGAATGAAAAGGAGAAAGCAGGTGGAGCACCAGCATCCATCCCTCTTCCTCCTTACCGAAAAAAAGTACGCTCCATCGACTTGCATGTTGTTACGTATTTTGCCACAATGAAGAGAAAAGTTAAGGAACACAGACAGTATGGGAATCTGAGCTCCCTGGCACTAAGGCCCCCAGGGAACTTGATGACGTGATATAGCTGTCTTTGGAAAGCAGAAAATATGCGAGGTCATCTAGGAAGACTTGCTGTGCTTTAGAAACTTGCTAAAGCCTAATCATGTCCCATCCTGACTGCCAGCGGACCAAAGTCCCTTAATGACACTTTGTTCAGGCCTGAATTATGATCCACCAAAATTCTTTGTTAAAATCCTGGCCCCTGGTATCCAGAAATGGGGGTTTTAGGATGGAAATAAAGTTAGATGAGATCATGAGGAAGAGGAGTGTTTTTGATAAAACTGTGGCCTTAGTACTTGGGAGGCAAAGGCAGAAGATCTCTGTGAAATGGAGGCCATCCTAGTCCACATAATGAGTGCCAAGCCAGCTGAGGCTACAGGGAGACCCTGTCTCAAAACAAACAAAAAAACAAACACAAACAAAAAACTGTAGCCTTAGAAGAAGGGGATGATCTCTCTATGTCTGTCTCTGTGTCTCTTGCCTCTCTCTCTCTCTCTCTCTCTCTCTCTCTCTCTCTCTCTCTCTCTCTGTCTCTCTCATGCACAGCCAAAAGACAACTATCTGCATGGGAGAAAGAGGGCCTTTTCCATAACCCAAACACACTGGCATCCTGACTTTGGCTGTCCACTGCTCTTTTGAACTATAAGGAGCTAAGTTTCTGTTGTTTGAGCCACTCACTCTGGTATCTTTTGTTAGCAGCAAGCACAGCAAACTAATATTTTGATGTAACACATGTAATCATCTTAAAGACATGAGGGTCTATCTGGGTGTGGTGGCACACCCCTTTAATCCCAGCACTGGGGAGGCAGAGGCAGAGAGATCTCTGTGAGGTAAAGACCAGCTTGACCTACATAGTTCCAGGACAGCCAGCACTGCATAGTGAGACCCTGTCTCAAAAAAATAATAATAATTTAATTTAAAAAGAAAGAAAGGAAAAAAGATAGGAGGACATGAGATCAATCAAGTCTCAGGAAAATTGACTATACCTGGTTCTGTATTTCTTTTCAATATAGAAGACACTGGGATCTAATTAAGCATTTGTGCATATCTTATAAAATACAAAATAATAAAAATTAAACAAGACTCTCAATATCATATCAGGTTTTCCTTGATGAACTGTATTTGAATATCTATTTCAATCTGTCTTTAACAAGCAAAAGACAAACAAAAAAACAAGGCCTCTCCATAGATGTGCAAAGATGAGAGACAGATAGATTTTGATACTTTGTCTGCATAACTGTGAACTGAAGCTTTGGAAAATTTCAAAAAGCATTTGTGTTATATTAAGTAACAAATTTAAATGACATAAAAATTATAAAGATAATATGCAATGAAAATAATTATAATAGATGGTTGAACTATGATTCACTCTCCTGACACTTTTATTTTGTGAATGTTGCAAGATGTTCTTTTCATAATTTTTAAAAATAAATTCAAAGCACCTTTGGGTATTCTCTGCAGAAAGCTGTCTTTTACTGTCTAACTAACTGTATATTTTACTTGCAATTAAAGATTCTGATTGTGATTGAAGTTTCTTTAACTGCTAGTAATGTAATTTTAAATATTCAGAGCCAAAAATGATTAAATCAAACCAATGAAATGTTTCAATTTTAATGAAATATGAAAGTTCTCATCTAGCCAAATACCTCCAAAAGACTATGCTTAGGATGCATGTTGTGGTACTTATATATATCCATCTGTCTATAAATATCGAGATTGTCTAGTGAGTGAGGATGAAGAGGAGATGGTATTCTTAGAAAAGGAAAGGGGTTCACCCCTCACCAAAACTGGATTCTGCTGGATAAGTGTGAATGGCTAACAAAGGCCTCATCTATCCATCATCCTCTTAATCACTTATAGGGTAGAGTTAAGGCATGGGCTTTCCAGCCAAGTTACTCAAATTTAAATCTTTATATCATCTACTAGCGTTCTGATCCTGTGTTAGTCAAGATGAATTAGGATGGTCATAGCAACCTTGAGGTCTGCAGGTTCTTATGGATGCTTACTTCCACCCTGAGGAAAGAGGGAGTTTTGCTCTACATAGTCATTCACGGATCCAGGGTAGATGCTAGCCATGTGGTGGTTGTCAGTGTATTGCAGCATCTTTGGGTACCGGAGAGGCTCAGAGTAAGAATTAAATGCTCCTGCAGACAAGTAACCCATGGCACAGAAATTATTTCTACCACATCTGTTGTCTGTCACTAGTCACAAGACCATCTAATTCTGAAAGGACAGGAAGGTAGTTCTTCCCATATGCTGTGAAATAAAAGACCCGGGAAGGATGACCACTTCTACGACGTCTCAGGCACATCCCTTCATCTTTGTGGCTCTGCTTCTTCATCTGTGGACCGAAGGTAATAATCATGTATGTCTTATAAAGTTACTGTAAGCATTGCGTTGTTATGCATAGAATATTTTGAACTGTGCTAAGTTTTGGGGACAAAAAAAAAGGAATTAGCACTCTCCACCCTGAAAGTTCACACATTAATATAGAATATAATCGTGTATGCGGTAACTCCTCAGGAATATGATTAATATCACTTTGGAAAATGATGTTCACTATAATTGGTCAGTCATGTAGAAAGACTCAGCATTGTGAGACTGTGGAACAGGATATGGAGGTGGTGAGTCCTGGTTTGGCTCTTGGATCTACCAATTATTGGCAGTGACTTACCTAGTGGCTTAACCTTGCTAAGCTGCAACATCATTTTTCTGTAGACATTGACCTTAAAATATCCACTTTGAGGCCAAAGAGATGGCTCAGCAGTTAAAAGCACTGGCTGATCTTGCAGAGGACCCAGGTTTGAATCCCAACATCCACATGGTGGTTAACAACCATCTGTAACTCCAGTTCCTGGGGATCCAACGCCCTCTTCTGTCCTCCACAGACATTGCACAACACAGGTGCACATACTTATATATATGCAGACAATGCATTCATACACATAATATAAAAATAAATAATAAGTCAAAAAAATTAAATCCACCTAGGATTATGAGAAGTAATATGTAATGTGTAGTTCAATTAATTATAGCTGCTGTTTTGAATGCTTTTTTTTTTTTTTTTTTGGTTTTTTAGAGACAGGTCTTGCTGTAGCCCCGACTAGCCTGGAACTCACTATGTAGACCAGGCTGGGCTTGAACTCACAGAGTTCTGCCTGTCTCTGCCTTGCAAGTGCTGGGACTAAAGGTGTGCACCACCATGCCTGGCTTGAATACATTCTGAAACATGCTAGATAGAAACTTCATGCCAACAAACACACATGAAGCCCCTATGACTCTTACCACAATTAGTGAGAAATATGAGTTTTGCTAGCATATTTAAACATCAGTTTAAAGCAGAAAATTGAAAATAACAAGAGGTTGGAGAAATGGTTCAGCAGTTAAAAGCAATTGCTGCCTTCCAGAGAACCAGAGTTCAGTCCCCAGCACCCATACCATGCCACGTGGCTCACAAACAGCCTGTAACTCCAGCTCCAGGGGATCTGATGCCCCCTTCTGTTCTCTGCAGGTACCTGCACTTATATAGCATATACTCACACAAACACGCAGATACACACAAATAAAATAAAAAGTAAACCTTCCAAAATAACTAAAGGGGCTGGAGAGATGATGACTCAGCACTTAAGAGCACTGGCTGCTCTTGCAGAGGACCTGGATTCGGTTCTCAGCACCCACATGGCAGCTAACAACCATCCATAGCTCCAGCTCCAGGGAATCTGATGCCCTCTTCTGACCTTCACAGACATTGCATGACATGGATGTGCTTACATACATGCAGGCAAAGCACTCATACATAAAATTAAAAATAAATAAAAATATTTTTAAACTAAATAAATAAAAACAGAAAAGAATGCAACAACATATTTCTTGATCTAGTCTTCCACTTCTTTTCTACTAGTTTTCTCCAAAATCCAACTGTACCAGGACCTTCATGATTATTTTGCAACTCCCCCAATGGCATCCCATGACATCACACTCCAGTCCTCTTTCATCCTCTTCTGTCTTCCTGAACTGAACCTCTAGAAAGAGCTCATCAGATCCCTACTCCCAGCAGCTCTGTACCCTGCTACTGACATGCTCAGAAGCTGTAAGATGGTACAGAGAGGAGAATATTGGGCACTCAGGGTAAATCAAGCAAGGAGACTATCCTTGGATGGACTTTTAATTTGCACACAGAGTTTGCAAGCCACCCATTGCAACCCCATGAACCCTCATCTTTAGTCAGGAAATCTTCTGTCATTCATCTCTTCTTGTGTGTGGCTATACAGATAGCAGCACCATCAAGGTTAGGGTCTGAATAAATCCACCATCTGATCTCTGCTTCTATTTCAGGTTTGAAAGAAATTACTTCAAGCCCCACAATATGATAGAGAGTTAGTATTTCTCTTTAATGTGAATTTTTCAAGATAGGATCTCACTATTTAGCCCTGACTGGCCTGGAACTTACTACATAGACCAGGCTGTCTTTGTACTCATAGAGATCTGCCTGCCTCTGCCTCCCAAGTACTAGGATAAAAGGCTAATGCCATAATACCAAGATAATTCAATTTTTAAAAATGTTTATAAGTGTTTTGCTTGCATGTATATAAACACATCATATCTGTACAATAACCACAGACACCAGAAAAGGGTGTCAGATCTCCTAGAACTGGAGTTGTTGTTGGTTCTTAGCTACCATGTGGGTGCTGGGAACCAAACCCAGGTCCTCTGCAAAAACAGCCAGTGCTCTTGACTGCTGAGCCATCTCTCCAGCCCCAATAATTTTTAATAAATAGTTGTCCACATGTTTCTGTGCTATGTAATCTCTACTATCCTCTAGACAATCGGAAAATATATAATGATAACTTGTACAACACGATGACTTAATAGTAATTAATCATTTTTAATTTTTATTGAATTTTTGTGTATTTCATACAGAAAATCATCTTTATATCCTCTTTCCCTTTGGCACCCTCCCATATCACCCCCCCCACTGGAGTTCATACCTTCTGTCATTTGTGTTAAGGCCTACCATGTAAAGTTAGTGTTCCCAGATGTTCTTCAGTACAGATAACCCACTGGGATCTAGTCAGCCTATCTAGGGTCCTTCCCATTAAGAAGATCAGCTCATTCTTACCCAGCCGTATTCAGCCGCCAATAATTCTTTGACTAAGATTGGGGCCTGCTGTTCATTTCCACAGCTCTGTGCTGGGTTTTTGTCTGCTTAAGTTTGCATGGGTCCTGTGTATGCTGACACCATTGCTGTAGGTTCATATGAGAAGAGTCCCAGGAGCCTGTAGGACTATTTCCTTATGGTCATACACCTCCTCCCTGACTCTTACAATCTTTCCACCCCTTCTTCCACAATGATCCCTGAGCGCTGAGTGGGTGGATTTTAATATAGGAGTCCCGTCTAAGGACCGACACTCTACAGACTCTTATTCTCTGTGTTTTGGCCAATTGTGACCTTTTGTGTTCCTGGCCCTCTGATGCATGAGGCAGTTTCATTGATGAGAATTGAAAGATGCATTGGTGTTCTCTTCATCCCTTGTTTTATGTTCCATGAGCCTGAGGTGTAGAGGTTGCATCCTGGATGTGCCTCTTAGGCTTGGACAATTCACAGACAATCTGTGTGTGACCAGTTGTGGAACTCTGTAACTATCTCTATCTCTTGAAAAAGAAGCTTCTTTGATGGGTGGTGACTGGGATACTTTTCTATAGATTTAAGGATCCATATTACATTTTTCTAGGGTTGTGACAGCCCTGGAGTTTTCTCTAAGATCTATGACCTCTCCAGCTATGTGTATTTGGCTATATTTATAGTGCTGCGCGTTGAGTTTCCTCCCATTGAGTGGGCTTTAAGTCCAATTAGGTAACTGTTGATTGTCCCCAAGATAAAAGTGCCACTACTGCACCAATGTCATAATTAATCTTATTGAATTATTTTCCACAGAATAACAATATGCTTCACAAGTCCCCAGCCTAGATGTGACACTGAAGCAGCAGGCGCCTCCTCCATGGCACAGTATCACTCTTGGGAATACGCAGATGTGTCTTGGTTTTCTGTAGACCTAGCCTCAGGCTTTCTGCCATCTGCCATCTGTCTTCCCTCCAACCCCATACTGTCTCTGATTTATCTCTTCCTCACAGGCATTGTAGAGGATTCCACAGAGGAGAGAAGCCCCGGTGTTCCTGACTAGAGTGAGGCTGCATCTTCCTTGGTTGATAACTAGGTCCCTCAAGTGTCCCAGGCATCTGTTCTAAAGCATCCCGCTTCCTCTGTCTCTCATTGCAACTGTACATTTCTTCTCTTGCCTCTTTTTTTCAAGAAGTCCAAACTGTGAATGGTGTGGGGTGTGTGTGTGTGTGTGTACTTTATTTGGAGGCAATTTCTAGCCCTTTTCAAAGTATGTATTATATTCCTTTGTGTGTTGTTATTCCTTTTCAGAAATGAATTTCTCTTTTTGTAACACATAACTTGATTGTAAAAATTCTTTATATTTTTTAAATTATGTGTATGTGTAGGGGAGGGATGATGTGCGTGTGTGGCTTTGGGTGCCCCAAGAGGCCAGAAGGGGGCATTAAAACCCTCAGACCTGGAGTTATGGGTAGTGATGAGCCACCTAACGTGAGTGCTGGGATTCAAACTCAGGTCTTCTGGAAGAGCAATACATATTCTTAACCACGGAGCCATCTCTCCAGCTCCTAAATATTATTTTTATTTTGGGCCTGGTAAGATGACTCAGCAGATAAAGGTGCTTTCTACCAAGACTGATGACTTAAGTTAGATTCCCTAGAACCTACATGATGGAAGGAGAAAACCACCTCTCGAAGGTTTTCCCAGCTTGACCTCCTCATGTGTACTGTGGTACATGCAACACACACACACACACACACACACACACACACACACACACACACAAAAGAAATAAATAAATAATAAATAAATAAGTGTAATTTAAAATTTGTGAAAATGTATTCTTATTTTATTGATTCATTTCCAACAAGTTTTTTTCCTGATAGTTCAATGGCAGGGATGAATAAGGCCTTTCTCATAGAACTTTCATTCTCTTGGGGTAAACACTGAACAACAAATAACATAGATATTTAACTACAGTTGTGTTATATGCTCAGAAGGAAAAAAGCAGGTTGATAAGAAAGAATGTGACAAAGCACTTGAGTTCATCTAAAGGGGAAGAAAGGCCTCCTTGAGGACATGCTGACTGAGCTAAGTGGAAATTAACTGGGCAGACTGGGAAAGAGGATAAGGACCAACAGGAGGGGAGGATGGGGACAAGATGGTGGGTGAATACAATCAAAGTACATTCTATGCATGTCTGAAAATGTCATAAGAAACCATTATTTTGCAATTATTATAACATACTTAATATTTACTATTTTTAAATAAGGAAAACCGGAGGCAGAAAGCAGGTAGACTACTGTGGAAGAAAGCATGCCAGGAAGCAGAAACATGTGCCAAATCCCTGGGGAAGGCAAAAGCTGGCTCCGCTGGGAACTGAAAGCATGGAGCTGAAATGTAAGTGAATGACGCAGTACCCACAAAGAAGTCAGGAGGCTGCGGTGAAGCAGATCAGGGGGAGGCTTGTTGGACAGGCTAGAGGCCTTGGGCTTCACCAGATGAGACATGCAAAGTACTGAAAGGTTGTAAGCAAAAATACTATATGATTTGCTGTGGTTTGAATGTGAAATGTCCCCCATAAGTTCATGTGTTTGAACACTTGGTTTCCAGCTGGTGGCACTGTTAGGGAAGGTTGTGGAACCTTTAGGAGGTGGAGGCTTGTTGGAGGAAGTGAGTCACTGGGGGCAGGTCTTTTTCATAGCCCAGCTCCATTTCCTGTTCATCCCCCTCTACTTCCTGAGTATGCCTGCAATGGGACCAGTTGTCTTACAATCCAGCTGCCATGCCTTCCTTAACCATGAAGGACTGCATCCCTTCAAACTGTAGGCCTAAATAAACCCTTCTTTTAAATATTTGATTGCAGCCATAATAAAGATAACTAGTATGTAACTGGTTGGTTGTTTGATTGATTGATTGATTTGAGATAGAATCTCACTATCAGCCCTGGCTGTCCTGGACTTACTAAGTAGGCCAGGCTGGCCTCAGACTCACAGAGATCTGTTTGCCTTTGCCTCCTCAATACTGGGATTAAAGGCATATGCCTCCATATTGACCCAACTTTTTAATTTTTTTTAAGTTTCTCAAAAAATTTGTGTGTAGGGGCTGGAGAGATAACTCATTGGTTAAGAGCATTGATTGCTTTTGCAGAAGACCCAGGTTCAAATACCAGCATCTACACGGCAGCTAACAACTGTCTATAACTCCAGTTCTAGGGGATCTGACACTCTCGACTGTCCTCTGCAGGCATTGCACAACATGAGTGCCCTTACACACATGTAAGTAATACACACATACACAGAAAATAAAATTTAAAAAATTTTAAAATATTTTATTATTTTTTTAATGTGTATGTGTGTATTGCCTGCATGTATGGAAGTGCAGCCGTGTTATGCAATGTCCGCAGAGGTCAGAAGAGGGCGTCGGATCCCCTAGAACTAGAGTTACGAACAGTTGTTAGCTGCCATGTGGGTGCTGGGATCTGAACCTGGGTCTTCTGCAAGAGCATTCAGTGTTCTTAACCTCTGAGCCACCTCTCCAGCCCGTAAAATTAAAAATTTTTAACTTTAAAATTCTGAGTTGTTGGAGATACATGCAGTTTTATATAAATTTAGAGAGGGTACAATCATTTCACATATATTTACATGAAGTTTGAATGTCTGTTATTTTGTGGGGGGAGGGCTAAGACAGGGTCTCCCTGTAGCCCCAGCTGGCCTGGAATTCACTATATAGACCAGACTAGCCTCAATCTCACAGAGCTCTACCTGCCTCTGCCTCCTGAGTTCTGGCATTAAAAGCATGCATCACCATACCTGGCATATTTTGATGAATATATGTTATTCAAAGTATGTCTTTAAGAACTTTGACAGTTGGGAGTGACAGCAAACACCTGTAATTCCAGCTACTCCAGAGGCTGAGGTAGGAGGATCACAAGATAGAGGCCTGCCTGGGCTATAGGGCAAAATCAGCTTGGACAACTTCAGAGAGACCCTGCCTCAAATAAAAGTGAAAAAATAAAAGAGATGGAGCTATAGCTCAGTAATAGAGCACTTGCCTAGCATGCACAGGGCCCAGATTTAATCCCCAGTAACATGCACACACATACACACTGAGGACTTGAAATGTTCAGGTTTCTTCCTGTCAGATGCTTGTACACACAGATTGGGCTACTCTCGGCCTGGCTGATTTGCTTGGAAAGAATGAATAGTTAGAGCTTGTGTTTGTATTACATAGTTACAATAGTTACATTGCACCAGCAGATAGAATGCTGCTTTGTTCTTCCTAATTCCAGAGAGACAAGGGACTCAGATCAACTGAAACCACTAGTTTCAAGTGAAGCCAAACACAGAGCACAGACAGCAGTTTGACTGGAGAATCTAGTAGTCTTCAGTTGCTTCAGCCTTCTGGAGTCAGATTCATTCCTGGCTCTCCAGAACATCTGAAAATCGAGAATGGGCTGTGGCTACCTGGTACTTCTGAGGAGGCGCCATCAGATCACGATGACAGCGCTGGGCCAGGAATCAGGAGTCCGACTCTGGTGTGGGCTTGGCCACTTGACTGCCTCCAGCTGATTACATGACCTCTCTGGGCCTTAGCTTTGCAGCTCTGGAATTGAGACTAGAGCCCAGCATCACCATAATGCTCATTATGACTCCAAAAGAAAATAGAACTAGACTCCCACTTAGCATTTTACACGTGCAATTGCTTTAATTACTCATTAATTCTTTCAACAAATGAGCACCTGATAAGTGTCGATTATTATTGCAGGCAGCAGGCACATGCAGTGAACTGTAACAAACATCCTCTTGGAACTTATATGCTGATGTCTGTAGTGGCTCAGTCTGCCTTGTAATAGCATCTTCAATAAATACTTAAAGGAAGGGCTTTCTTTGATTAACATTCAATTAAGGAAATGATCTTTCTTTTGCTACTGCTCCCAAGCACTACCTCCTTCCTCCAGGAAACCTTTCTTTTGAAGACTTATGTATGTTACAGCATTTGGGGCAATACTGTTTATTCATGAATTGTATGAATATTTATATATTTATACATATAAGTAAATAATTCTAATTGAAGACATTTATTGATGTTAGCCATTTCTTTTTAATTTTTTATTATTTTTAAGTGTATGAGTGCATTGCCTGCATGTGTGTAAGTGCACCCATGTCGTGCAATGCCCAAGGAGGTCAGAAGAAAGTGTCTGATCCCCTGGAACTGGAGTTACAGACAGTTGTTAACTGCCATGCGGGTGCTGGGAATCAAACCTGGCTCCTTTGCAAGAGCAGTCAGTGTTCTTAACTGCTGAACCATCTCTCCAGCCCAGATTTTAGTCATTTCTATCAGAGTATAAACTCCTTGAGTGAGTGACCACCTCCACCCTTAGCACAGTGCTGGGCCGCAGTAGTGACCAGTAAATGCATACTTGCCAAGTGGATCTTCAGTTCAGGAACACTCTGTATCTGAAACCCAGGGCCTTGCTGAGTTGCATGGGAAGAGCCCTTACAGCAGGACAGGCCTGTAGCTATCTGACTCTTGGGTTCTGGCCAGATTCCCTTTGCTCTAAACTTGTCCTTTCTTGCTCCTATATTTCTTGCCCACCCAAGGCTCAGGCAGGCTGGAGATCTCTCCTTAGATGTACATCCCTTAGCACAGGGGCCTCCAAAGTGATTGAGCACATCTCAAGAAATACAGAAAATCCACTGAGCTGTAAGAAAGTATTAGAGTATGTTAACTCTAATATATATATATTATATATATATATATATATATATATATACATATGCCAAGGTATGCCAACATACACAAACCCTGTGCATGCAAAATACATAGATATACAGGTGTGGACATGTGTATAAATAAATATATATATATTCATATATGTTGTGCTCCTCAGCTTCAGTTATCAACTTCACACACCTGAGAAGAGGAATCCTCAACTGAGCAATTTTCTCCATCAGATTGGCCCATGTCTATTGGGCATTTCCTCGACTGCTAATTAATGTATAAGGGCCCAGCCCATCCCTAAGCAGGTGGGCCTGGATTGTATAAGAAAAGCAGCTGAGCAAGCCAGGGAAGCAAGCTAGCAAGCCCTGCTTCACTTCTTGTCTCCAGATTCCTGCCTTGAATTCCTGCCCTTACTTCCCTTGGTGAGGGACAGTGACCTGGAAGTTGTAAGCTGAAATAAGCCCTTTTCTCCCCAAGTTGCTTTTGCTCAGTGTTTTACCACAGCAACAGAAAGCTATGCCATATGTACATATATGCATGCATATACATATCTAGAATCATTAAAATCTATGTTGTACACATATAAGTATGCACATATACTTACATAAAAATGTGCATATGCATGTGCACAAACAAAAATACACATTTATATGTCTTTAAATGTATCTGCATGGTCATAAATATGTGCCTACATATGCATGCATACATATATAAAAATGCATGTATGTATGGAGGGGCTGGAGAGATGGTTCAACAATAGAGAGCACCGGCTGCTCTTGCAGATGAGCTGGGTTTGAGTCCCAGTACCCACATGGAAGCTAAAAATTGTCTATAACTTCAGTTCCAGGGGATCCAATGCCCTCTTCCAACCTCCAATGGCACTGTACAACATGGGTGCACTTACACACATACAAGCAATACACTCATACACATAAAAATAATAAATTAAAATATTATTTTTTTTAAAAAATGCATGTATGCACATACATACACATGAACATGCATATATACACACACATACATATATGTGTGTATATATGCACATACACATAGTTTTAGTTTGTTTTGTCTGCATGTATGTAAGTATATAACATGTGTGCAGTGCCTTCAGAGGCCAGAAGATGGCGTCAGATTCCCTGGAACTAGAGTTATGGATGGTTGTTAGCAGCCATGTGGGTCCTGGGAACTGAACCCAGGGCCTCTCTGCAAAAGCAGCCAGTGTTCTTAGCAGCCATCTCTCCAGCTCCATAGAGTTATTTTTATTAAAAAAGAAGAAACATTAAGATTTGCTGACATGGATCAACATCAACATCAGCACACCCACTTGGCATGTCTGTCTGATGGCCCCTTGCCATACACTGTACCCAGGTCCCTTAAGGGAAAAGGGAATGGCTCTTCTTCAGCAAAGAGAAGTGTCACTGAGAGTTCAATGAGGTAGATTTACAGATTACATTATCAGGTTTTAACCAGTTTGCCTTCACAAATAAGAAAGTGAATTAAAGATTTTAGCAGGAAAATCGATTTGGATATAATCCCTCCAGTATATGCTTATGTGGTGCTTTGTAAACACCTGGCACTGTCCTAAGTGCTCATCTCTGACCACCTGACTCACCCTCACAAACACCACATCTTTATTAGACAGCGATTTAGCTAAGTGGTAGAGTGGCAGTCACAAGGAAGCTGTCTGTCCTCGCTCAGTGCTTGTCACCAAACACCCCGCTGCCTGTAAACAGAAGGGAAAAGAAATAATGAGCAAATGTTTCTCTTCCTCTTGGTTCACTATCTCACTTAGACACATTAAGAAGCCAACAGCCTCCACAATGTTGTTACGTCTGATAAGTGGAACCCTCAGTTGTTACCAGAACTATTAAGATAATGAAATAGGGACTTGGAATGCATTGTTTTTAAAATACTTTCTCATTTTAATTTTATGTGTATGAGTGTATTGCCTGCATATAAGTAAGTGCACCCATGTCATGCAATACCCACAGAGGTCAGAAGAGGGTGTCAGATCCCCTGAACTGGAGTTACAAATGGCTAACTGCCATGTGGGTGCTAGGAATTGAACCCGGGTCCTCTGCAAGAGCAGCCAATGCTCTTAACAGTTGAGCCATCTCTCCAGCTCTAGCATGCATTGTTTTTAATGATGAAACTTGCCCTATCACTTATTAAGTTTGGGGATATTAACCAACAACATTATGACATGGATTGAGTTTACAAATAAACTAACCAACTTATATTAGTGCCTTCCTAAATATGCAGCAGGCCAAGTAAATTTGGAGACAGCTGCCTGAGAATCTTATGCACCAAATTTTTGGTTGTCATTTCTTCCTGGGAAATGAGATTCTATGTGGGGAAATAGTTTTAAGATAAAATTACCATTTCTTATTTATAGACTTAAGTATTGTTAGAATTTCCTAAAATACTATGGAACTCTCTTTTAATGTTTAAATAACTTAAGTCAGGCATGTTGATGCATGCCTTTAATCCCAGCACTCAGGAGGCAGAGGCAGGCCAATCTCTGTGAGATACATAGGAAGTTCCAGACCAGCAGGGACTACAAGGAGACCCTGTCCAAACAAACAAACAAACAATAAATAACCTAACCTATGACCAAAAAGTGCATATACTTTAGCATGGCAACTAAGAACTCGTGTGACGTTTGTGATCCTCTTCCTCAGCTCTTCCCAGTGGCTCTTCCCTCCAGGATTGCCTCCTCACTATGTCTCTATTGAGCTGTCAGTGCTGTTTAACCTTGGCCTTTGCATCATTCATGTGACCCAGACTGAGCCAATCATAGGTAAATGGGCCCCCTTCATCACTAAAAATTCTTCAATAATCTAGGACTCAAATGCCATGATCTGACAGAGCCTGATTAACTCCACTCATCCATGATTACATTCCTGTCCATGATTACATCTTGCATCGCATTTGTTTGCTTTAGTTACAGGAGGGCTGCCATGTATGACCATGTTAGTTATGCCATGCATGTGGACATCTGGCTAAGAACAAGTAGATGCTCACATTAGGGCCAGGCTCTGCTCACCAAGCTGTGAGCTCTGATGTAGCTTTCCCAATTTATGCATTGGCTAGTGCTGATCTCACTAGTGTGTGAGCTCCCTGAGAGTGGAGAACATTCTTAGCCATCTATATTATGCAGCCTCTGGCAACATACCATGTCAGAAGACTCTCAATAAATATCTGTTGGATTTTGGAGTACATTTTCAGACATACAATTGTGACATACGTCATCATTTTTAATCTTTGTTCAATGGTGCAGAAAATCAGTCAGTTCTCTATCTTTACACTCTTTCAAGCCTGTATCACAGTAATTAACACCTTAGAGATACTTACTGGAGATAAATTGATCATGATAAATGAACCTTGTTCATTTCTGTTTTCTCCAGGTTTTTTTGTTTTGTTTTGCTTGTTTTTGCTTGTTGGTTGGTTGGTTTGAGACAGGGTCTCCTGTAGTCCACACTGGCCTGGAACTTACTATGTAGCTGTGGATAGCCTCGAACTTCTGATCCTACCTCTACATCCAAAGTGCTGGGTTTGTAGGTATGTGCCCAATGCCTATGTTATATGCTGCTGTGGCTTGAATCCAGGGCTTTGTACATGCTACATGGCACCCTGCCAACTGAGTCACAACCCCAGCCATTCCATCACGTTTTCTCATCTATCTTTACGATCTACCTTCTAAGTTTTACTTACTGTATTTTATTTTTCAAAAAGTCTTGTGGTGTTCACATGCATAATAAATTTTAAAGTTTTTGCAATTAAATCAGATGAGACATTGTAGATTTTATGACACCTCGTAAACAACAGTGCACTATAAACAGGAAGAATCCTATGCATGCTGTTGGTAAAAATGATGAAGACTGAGACTAAAAGCCCATCGTCTGCCCACAGATTAGAAAATCAGATGACAAAGTTTCTGAAATGATTTTATTTTTTTACATGTGCAAAATTCTGTCAATGACTAGCATCCAAATGTTGACTATAATATTTTCCATCAGGAAACTCATATTAACTGGTGTTTCTTTACTGACTTGTATCACTCTCTAAATGGTCTTCATTGAAAAGCTTAGATGATATTATGCAAAAAAACCCACAAACCACCCACTATAAAACAAAGAGAGAAAAAAGGAAAGGATAGAAGTATTAGTTGTTCTTTTAAAATAAAAATTTCACATTTAGAGAGAGAAATAGATAGTATTCTAGAAAAGACCACTATAACAATTAAACAACAATTTCTTTTTAATTTAATTTTTTTTGTGTGTGTATGTGTGTATTGCCTGCATGTAGGTAAGTTCACCCGTGTCGTGCAATGCCTGGGGAGGACAGAAGAGGCTGTCAGATCCCCTGGAACTGGAGTTATGGACAGTTAGCTGCCATGTGGGTGCTGGGATTTGAACTCGGGTCTTCTGCAAGTACAGCCAGTGTTCTTAACTGCTGAGCCATCTCTCCAGCCCTAAATAACTAAATTTCTAAAAAAAATGATGAGGAAATGGAATCATTTTGTCTGGTAAAAATCCACAAACAAATAAAAAGTATTTGAACTTTTAAAATGTAAAGAACCAAGAAGCACAGCTTATTAGCTGAAAATTTAGAAAGTCCAGAGACCAGCAACTGCACCTTGCTAAATAGTTAAAATGGCAAGGGGCTGAGGGTAGAGGCTCTGACTAGCACGTACAAAGCCCTGGGTTCAATCCTGGCTATTACAAACATAAATGAATAAATATACAGTGAGATGGCTCAACAGGTAAATGTAATACTGAGTGAGAAATACCACTCAGTTTGGGGTCGAATCAGGACCCTTTATTAGCCTGTGTTCAGAGAGTTCAAGGAACCCTCAGCCCTGAGGGGAGGTAGAGTGGAGTTTACAAAGCCTAAAACCAAAATCACATTATACCAGAGGCAAAACCAATAACCATAGTTACAGCCAGTCACCATAGTTACACCAGACCAGGGGCAGGTCAGTTAACAAAGAAGTTTTCAGTTAACAAAAAGTTTCAGTTAGGAAAAAAGTTTCTCAGAATTGCAGAAACAATGGGCTCCATGGAGATGCAGGTATAACTGGGTGGAAGGGCGTGCTACTTGTACTTTTCCCAATATTGTAGAAACGATGTATTCCCTGAAACTGCCTGCATGGCTGCAGTTAGCATGGGGTGGGGAGGAGGTGGTGAGGCCGAAACACAGGGTGAGTAACAGTCAGCTAGAATAAAATGGAGTTAGTTTTTGCCATTTCAGTAAAGGCTCTTGTTAAGCCTGATGACCTGAATTCAATCCCCTGTGACTCACATGGTGAAAAGAGAGAGTGGCTTCCACAAGTTATCCTCTGACATTTACATGCATGCGTACAGGTGTCTGTGTATGTGTGCACGTGTGCTTGCGTACACATGCACACACACACGCACACACTTAAACGAAATAGAAAAATTTAAACAAACAAATAGTCAAAGTGATTAATCACTGTTTTCTTCCATTATTGGCAGAGTACATTACCACACAACCATCCTTTTCTCCTCCTGTTTCCTTACCTGTAAAATGAGGATAATAACTGTACCTGTTCAGAAGGTTGCTGTAAAGGGTAAATAAAATATTACATGTAAAATACTCAGTACAGGTCCTGGATCATAGCAGATATTTGTTACAAATCTGTGATTGTTATTAGAGATATAACTAAGAACATATAAGATGGGGTTGTAGCTCAGTGGTAGAGTGCTTGTTAGCATGTGCAAGGCCATTGGTTTGATCCCTAGAACTGAAAAATAACAGTTGTCAGTGAAAGACTGCAGGTTTTCAAATACTGAGCATCTCCAATGCTTCTGTCTTCTCATTAGCTTATTTTTATACTTTAAAAAAATTACTTGTTTATTTTGAGACAGGGTCTCCCTGTAACCCCAAGCTGACCTGGAATTTGCTAAGTAGGCCAGGCTGGCCTCAATCTCACCAAGATCTGCCAGCTTCTGCTTTCCGAGTGCTGGGATTAAAGGCCTGTGCCATCACTCTCAGCTTGTTTTAAATTTTTTTTAATGTGAAAGCAAAAAAGTGAAGAGCCCAGCTGGGTATGGTAGTGTATATCTTTAATCCCAGCACTCTGGTAGGCAGAAGCAGGCAGATCTCTGTGAGTTCAAGGCTAGCCTGGTCTACATAGTGAATTCCAGGTCAACTGGGGCTATAGCAGGAAGACTAGTCTCAAAAAAAAGGAAAGAAAGAAAAGAAATTAAAAAGTATTTTATTTATTTTATTTTATTTATTTTTTATTTTATTATTTTATTTTATTTTATTTATTTTGTTTTATTATTTTACTTGTGTGCATTGCCTGCATGTAGGTAAGTGCACCCGTGTCATGCAATGCCCGCGGAGGACAGAAGAGGCTGTCAGATCCCCTGGGACTGGAGTTATGGATGGTTGTTAGCTGCCATGTGGGTGATGGGATTCGAACCCCGGTCTTCTGCAAGAACAGCCAGTGTTCTTAACCCCTGAGCCATCTCTGCAGCCCCCTAAGATTATCTTATAGCAAATACACAAAAATGTATAGTGATACTCCTTACATCAGTGTTTGTTTAAAAATTATGAGCACCATGAAAATTTGCCAATAGGATCATGTAAATTATGGTACATCTGCCACACATAATAAAATAAATAAAAGGGCTGGAGAATGGCTCAGCGTTAAGAACACTGGCTGCTGTTGCAGAAGACCCAGGTTCAAATCCCAGTACCCACATGGCAGCTAACAACCATCCATAACTCCAGTCCCAAGGGATCCAACAGCCTCTTCCAACCTCCAGGGACATTGCACGACATGGGTGTGCTTACCTACATGCAGGCAATACATGCATACACATAAAATAAAAATAATAAAAATTTTTTAAAAAAGATAATCTTAGAACAGTTGGGTCAAAGGATAGGTGTCTGGAATTTTGATGTGTGCCACTAGGTTATCTTCAACATCTTTACACTAAATTCATATTCCATGAAATTCTGGTAAGAGTCTTTATTTCAAGCAGGTTGCTGGTTGCATACCAGTAATCTTGGCACTCGGAGTCCAAGCCTGGAGAATCAGGAGTTTGAGGCAGCCAGTGCTACTTGGTGAGACCCTGCAGAGAAAGTGAGAGTGAGACATCTGTTTACCCCCAAGTGTTCTTAATCTGAAATGGAAGATGGTACTTTGTTTTTATTGGTGAGTTGTTGTTCATTTTAATTATATTGTCTTTTATTGAGTGATTCATATTTCCTAATCTAGAAGAGCTCTTTTTTGTCTTTGTATTTTTTAGAAGAGCTCTTTTATATGAAAAACATTCCCCACTCCTCATATTTGTTGCAAATTTTAACTGATATTTTGTTTTTAATTTATATTAATATATTGCAACCTGCAAGTTAAAATTTTTTAATTGACATAGTGTCCTTTATACTTCTGGGTTCTTTTTTTTTGTTCCAGATTAATATTATAAAATATCCACCTTCTGGGGTTGGAGAGATGACTAGTGGTTAAGAGCACTGGCTGCTCTTGGAGAGGACCTGGGTTCAATTCCCAGCACCCACATGGTGACTAACAACCATCCCTAACTCCAGTTCCAGGGGATTCTGACTGACCTCCACGGGCATTGCATGACACGGTGTTGACACGGGCGTGCTTACACACATGCAGACACTATACTCATCCACATAAAATAAAAATAACAAATGAAATATTAAAAAAATCCACCTTTCTATATATATATTATTTGTAATACTCATGATATTATAAAGTAATAATAACTTCCCTTTATCACTCTCAAGCAATACTGAGACCTCTTCAAACACTAAATTTATAAACTATATACTACCAAGGTCCTACGAGATCATTTCAGAAAGATTAGCACCATGCCTCCAACTTGATTTTATTAGATGCCTCTTTTTTCTTTCACCTTGAAATCCCAGTGCTTGCAAAACCCCAGAGAACGCTAGGCTGAATCATGCTCAATCTGTCTTTTGTTGCCTTAAGGCTGACATTAAGAGTCTCCTCCTTGGATGTATTTGTCAAGGCATTTTCTGCTGACGTGAGTCTCTTTTTTTAAAGCTGTTGAACACACTGACCTATAAACTTTTCCTTAATGCAGCTCTTCAGCTAAGAAAAAAGTGAACACTTCTGGAACGATAACTTTTATCTTTATTTTATGTCAATAGAAAAATGCTGTTCCAGGACCTTGAACCAATCTTTCTTTAAGATAACAGTGAGTTAAGAAGTCTACTAATGCCCTCATTGTCTTCCATAATAAAAAAAATATTGGTACACATTCCTAGGTCTTTTCCTGCATTTAATTTCATTGAGCACTGTTTCATATTCTTTACACCAAAAGCTAATGATCTTCTCCATGCTCATTAAAGGTTTTCAATTCAACTAGTTTCCCAAATCTTGTTTCCTTATTGATGTGGTTATTCCTATTAAATATATAAGTCATTGGGCTGGAAAGATGACTCAGTGATTAAAAGAACTGGCTGCTCTTGCAGAGGACCCAGGTTCGATTTCCAGCATCCACATAGGACCTAACAATTGTCTGTAACTCCAGTTCCAGGGGATCCGATGCCCTCTTCTAACCTCTGAAGGCATTGCACCACACGGGTGCACTTACACACATGCAGACAATACACTCTTACACATAAAAAATTAAAATAATAAATAAAATATAAAAATACAAGGCATTGGCTAATCGTGCATCCTATACTTTAAAAATATTTTATTTATTTTTATTTGTATGAGTGTATTGTCTGCATGTATGTAAGTGCATTTGTGTCATGCAATGCCCACAGAGGTTAGAAGAGGGCATCTGATTCCCTAGAACTGGAGTTATAGATGGTTGTTAGCCACCATGTTGGGAATCAAACCTGAGTCCTCTTCAAGAGCAGTCAGTGATCTTAACCACTGAGTCATCTTTCCAGCCCCTTGCAGCCTATTCTTTAACTTAGCCAGAAAACCTAATTTTTGGCCAAGATCCATCTCTTTATTACTTTCTTCAGTCTCATCACTAATTGAATTTCCTTTCAGAGCCAGCTCCCACATAGAATATTTTAATGCTTTTCACAGAGATAATACATAAGTGAAGAAGAATAGTCAGCAAGGAGACACAATGAAAGAGTAGCTGTTTGGTGATCCATAAGATTTATTTACGACCTAAGTGACTATCTATCTATTTATTCCACAACAAGCATCTAAGATCATCTACTAAATGCCAGAAGTGTTAGAGCTGTGTGTTCCCTGATGAAGCTCAGTCCAGTACTGAGATAATTATGGTCAGCACATATTGATTGCTTACTGTATGCCAGGCAGCATATCAAGTGCTTTATATACTTTATATAAATGCTCTCACTTGTAAGATGGGGATAATAGTAGTACTTAAGAATATAATTTTTGAAAGAATTAAATGAAAATTAATATATGCAGAGCACCTAGAATGAGGTCTGGTAGATTGTTTTTTCAAACAGTCTTAACTATGGTAGTTTGGGGATTATTATTCTAGTTTATTACTTAACACAACAGCTTTGTAAAATAGGGCTATTATTATTTAAGATTGAAGTTTAGTGAATTTTAAAAGATCATTCAAGGAGCCAGGCTGGGTGGTACAAACCTTTAGTACCAGCACTCTGGAAGAGGCAGGTAGATAGATCTCTGTGAATGTTTAAAGGGCTACATAGAAAGTTCCAGGCCAGCCAGGGCTACATATTGAGACACTGTAAAAAAATTATATATATA
>NW_008355789.1:4102942-4116284 GCF_000622305.1 Nannospalax galili
ATTCAAGGCAAGTCAATAGCAGAAATAGGATTTATAGGATTTGAAATCAGGTGATACAATTTATTCATTTACCACTTTTTTTCTGCTCTCCTATACTCAAAATAATGTAAAAAAGATCAAATTTCATACTTATACAGTGCTGCACATCATGGATTTTTCTTTTCAAATGTTAAATTAATAACTATCAAATGTCCACTTTATTATTCCCATTTTCTTGTGGAAAGAATTGGGGTTTAGACAGGTCTTTTTCCCCGCCAGGGAGAGCAAAGCCAGGTGCTCATGAATGCTAGGTAAGCACCCTACCACTTAGTTACACCCTTAACCCCAGAGAGATATAAAATTGAGGAAGAAGCAGAGCTTGGATATCAGAATAGGCCAGGGTGGCATTTCTCATGGCTTTTATCAAATGCATGTAACATCTTTTACTAGCTGTTACAACTCATAAGTATTATCACTAGTTCTTAAATAGTATAATATGACCTGACTATATGCTTTTTAAAAACATTTAGTATCCAGTAAATGTGCAACAAAGACCTTTATATACTGTAATATAAAAGATGGAAATATGATAGGCAATGTCATAAACATTTCATAGTACTGAGGACTGAACCCAAGGCCTCATACATGCTAAGCAAGACAACCACGAACATAACATTTTTTTCTTGTGATAATTTTGGATATGCAGAAAAATTGCAAGATATAACAGAAGATCTGCACATACCTCTTCCAGTTAAAATTAAAAACACAATACTATTTTAATCATTATACCCCCATCCACAATAAAATACTAATAGACAAATTTAATAAAATGTATGTAAGTTATGTGTGAGGGAAACTACAAAACTCTGGTAAATTGTAACAAAGAACCAGATAAATGGAGAGCTGTTCCATGTTCATGGACAGGAAGACTCAATATTGTCAAGACATCAGTTCTTCCAAACTTGATCTCTAGATTTGATACAAACCCAGCAAATAGTTTTGTGGATATTGACAAACTGGTTTTAAAGTTTATTTGGAATAGCCAAGTCAATACTGAAGAAGAACGAAGTAAACAATCTGCACAATCTGACTTTAAGACATAGGTTAAGGTACAGCAATCACAACTCTGTGGTACCAGAAAACAAAAAAACATATTGATGGAACAGAATACAGTGCCCAGAAATAGATACACAGAAATATAATCAGCTGACAAAGAAGCAAAAATAATACAATGATTAAAAGAGTCTTTTCAATAAATGGTGCTGGAACAATTGGATATCCATATGTGAAATAATGAATCTGGACACAGAATTTACACCCTTCATAAAAGTGAACTCTAAAGGAACCATACACCTAAATGTAAAATGAAAAACTATAAAACTCCTAGAAGACAGCCTAAGAGAAAAATCTGGATGACCTTGGGTTCTGAGATGATCTTGGTGCTTGCTAACTTTTTAGAAGCAACTCTGAAGGCATGGTCTAGGAAATAAATAATCAGTAACCTGTACTTCATTAAAATTATAAATTTCTGACATATGAAAGACAAGAATATAAAAAGACAAGCTATGGACTGTGAGAAAATATTTGCAAAAGACACATTTGATAAATGACTATTGTCTAAAATATACAAGAACTCCTCATAATCAACATAAAAAATGAGCAATATGATTTTAAAAATGGACAAGAAACTCAAATAGATGCCTCCCTAAAGAAAATGTATTAGTCAGACCTCTGACTGTGACAAAATACCTGAAAGAAAAAACTTAAGGGAAGATGGACTAGTTTTGGCTCTTGGCTTCAGAGGTTTCTGTCTGTGGTTGGTTTGCTCCCTATGTGTGGGCCTGTGGTAAGGCAGAGCATCACAGATTTAGTAATGAGTGTGTGGCAGAGCAAAGTCACTTGTGTTGACCAGGAAGCAGAGAGAAACAGGGAAGGGCCCAGGACAAGTTAAAATTTCCAGCATCTTCCAAAATAGCACTCCCAGCTGGGACCACTGCTTTTACACATGAGCCTGAGGGAGGCATTTCATATTCAAACTATAACAGGATATACAAATAGGAACTAAGCAAAGAAAAAGGCCCCAATATAATAGGACATTGGGGAATTATAAATGAAAATAAATTGCCACTACAATACCTATTAAATTAAATGGTCCAAACACACAATGTTGACTATAGCAAAGTCTAGAAAGAATGTGAAGCAGCAGGAATGCCCACTCATTGAAGGTGGGAATCCAAAAGGTACAGCCACTTTAGAAGGCTATTTGACAGTTTCTTTGTTTGTTTGTTTGTTTGTTTGTTTGTTTGTTTGTTTGAGACAGGGTCTCCCTATAGCCCCAGCTGGCCTGGGACTCACTATGTAGACCAGGCTGGCCTCAGTCTAACAGAGATCCACTTGCCTCTGCTTCTAGAGAGCAGGGATTAAAGGCACGTAGCACCCTGCCCAGTCTAGCTCTTTAAAAAAATTTTTTTTTTAATTTTTACATTTTTTGTCAGTTTCTAAACAAAGGTGAACATACCCATATTATAAAATCCACCAATTCTTTACTAGTATTCTTTACTCAAATGAACTGAAAACGTATACATACACAAATTACAAACATGGACATTTACAGCAGCTTCATTCATAACTGACTAAACTCCATTGTGAAAGTAAGAAAGCTCTATGGTCTTTTAGTAGATGAATGGAAAAGCAAACTGTGTGGCATCCAGATGATGGAATATTGCTCAGTACCAAAAAGAAACGAGTTATTAAGCCATAGGGTGTGTTAGTTTCTTGTGACCAAACACTGACACGAACAGAGTAAAGGAGGAAGGATACATACAGCTCAAAATATCAGAGGTTTCAGTTCATATGTGGGAAGGATGAGGTGGAGCAGAGCCACTCACAAGGTGGCTTCCAGAAGTGGAGGAGAGAATGCCTACACTAGGGCCTTTCTCCTCCCCCTTTCATTCCGCCAGGGTTCCCAGTCTGAGGGCAATGTCACCCACTTTCAGAGCGGCTCTTCCTCTTTGAATTATCCTCTCTAGGAATGTGCCTACTGACAAACTTACAGGTGTACTTCATTAATCTCCTAGGCCCTTCCCAATCCAATCAAGTTCAAGATCAAGATTAATCAAATTGAAAAGGATAAATACTCTATTATTCCAACTATTGGACATCCTGGAAAAGGCAAAACTAAGGACACGATAAAACAATTTGTAGTTCCCAGGAGTTTGGGAGGAGGGAGAGATAAGAGACAGGGCCCAGAGGACTTTTAAAACAGTGAAACTGGGGCTGGAGAGATGGCTCAGCGGTTAAGCGTACTGGCTGCTCTTGCAGAGGACCTGGGTTTGATTCCCAGCACCCACATGTTGGCTAGCAATAGTCTGTAACTCCAGCTTCAGGGGCTCCAATGCCCTCTTCTGACCTCTTTAGGCACTGCATGGCACAGGTGCACTTACATACATGCAGGCAATATACTCACGTACATAAGAAAAAAGAATAAATAAAATATTTTTAAAAAGAATAGATAATTCATGTCTTTTACAAAATTGTCTCTTATTCATGTAGACCTCACTCACTCTGATATTATCCTAATATCTACTCAAGATTAAATAGACCATGTTTTTTGCTAGGGAAAAACATATTTTTGAGACTTAAAGAGCTTTCTTAATTAAGCTTATCTTTGACAATTTGATAAATGTATATAATGCATTCTGTTCCACCACTCTCTTTTTTCTCTCCCAATCCTATTACCTGCTCCCTCCTAAGAAGACCCAGCTGGCCTGGAACACGATATGAAGACCAGGCTGACCTCAGTCTCATAGAGATCCACCTGCCTGTGCCTCCTGAGTGCTGAGATTAAAGGGATGGTCCTTCACGCCTGGCCTTTTATTTCTGTTTTAAGTGATGTTACACTAAAAAATGGAAAAAATTATTAAATAAGTTCTAAGGAAAAGCAGCCTCCTCTGACTCATAGCAGTTTTAATTTTTTTAGGCCAATCTCACCAAAAAAAAAGGACATGGCATGAATACAAATTTATTAAGCACCTGTTATGTGGTAGGCACTGTTCTAGACTCTGAGATGCATAAAGAATAACCAGTTTACATTGGATGGTCATAAAAGGCCTCTTCAGGGATGCAGCATTTAAGAAGCCCAAATGACAAGACTGAGCTAGATAAGAACACTACATTCCACTAATGCTCGGGTTTTATGTATTTAAAAAGATGAATAGAGGCAGAGTGGCTGGGTTATTGGAGTAAGGAAGAATGGGGGTTAGGTACATTGGGATGAATAGGCCTTGGAAAAAATATGAATTTTATTCTGAGTGGGATGAGAACTCTGAAAGATTTTAACTAAGGGAGAGACATAATATGATAAATTTTTAAAAACATTGCTCTGTTTGCCTGTGAAGTATGGACTGTTGAGGATTAGGAGAAGCTGGGAGGCCTGTCAGAAGGCAATAGTGCGGGGAAAAGAAGTTGAGAGACTGGAGTGGGATGGGTTACAGAGAGCAGATGCATTTCAAAGGTGGAAGCTACAGCACATATTGAGTTTAATGTGATGTGAAGAGTCTCAGGTTTGGGGCTTGATAACTGAATTGATGGTGGTGTAATTTATCAAGATAGAGTACACTGATAAAGGCCATGTGATATGATCAAGGTGGGAAGCTGTAAATCACCTACTCTCTTTAGGTCGTTTTAATTTGAGATGTTTTAGAACTTCTTGGCTCAGTGGGTAAAGCACTTGCCATGTAATTATGAGGATCTGAGTTAAAATCCCCAGAATCCACATAATCCTGGGTGTTACAGTACATATCTCTAAATCTAGGGTTCCTATGGCAAGGTGGAAGGCAGAGACAGAAGAATCTTTAGAAGTTCATGGGCTGGTGGCAAACAATAAAGAGACCCTGTCTCAAATAAGGGGTGAGGACTAATACCCAAGGTTCTCTTCTGACCTTTACACGTGGGCCATGGTAGATATATACCCACACACACATATGAACACATATATACATACAATTGTACAGTACACACACACACACACACACACACACACACACACCAAAAAAGGACTAAAAAATAAAACCAGAGAAAACCCAGGTGTGGTGGTACTGTAACCCCAGTACTCTGGAGGTAGAGGAAGGAGAATCAAATTAGGAGTTCACAGTCATCTTCAGCTACAAAGTGAGCTTAAGACCAGCCTGGCTACATGATAGACCCCCCGTGTCAAAACAAAAACAACATATCCCCCAGCAACAATCTTCCCCCAAATACATAAAAACAAACAAACAAGCAAAAAAGCCTTATCAACATTCAGCATGAACATCAACACTAGCACCTCACTAGTCCTAGTTCAGTGAGGGTTGTTTCTTCATTTTATTTCTTTTTGGCATTTTGAGATTTATTACAGTGCATGTGGGCTGAGTGGATTTACCCATTACATTACTATTTCATTAAATCAACCTGACCAAAATGAAAGAATCTAAAAAAGATTTCTGGAAAGAAGTCATGAGTTGGAGATGATAGTGCAAGCATAAACAAAAAGGAAGATGACAGAAAAGACACTTAGAAATACAGTAAGAACATAATAGAAGCCAGCTCACTATGTACTGGGAATGGCATGCTCAAAACAGATTTGGAAATTCTTCCATTTTGTGATAAGGTACAAAAATGATGTATGTGTGCTATCCAGATTGGGGACTACGGGGAGCCAGGTGAGTCAGTCACCTCCAAAACAAATTTTAAAGAGGCATCAACATTTTGGTAGTGAAGACAATTTTAATGCAATATTTTAAAAAGTTGAATTAATTAAAAAGTCCAGAATGAGTCAGATGGCATGCACCTTTAATCCCAGCAGAGGCAAGTGGATCTCTGTGAAATTGAGGCCAGCCTAGTCTAAGTAGAGAGTTCCATGCCTTCTGGGCCTACAGGGAGAACCTGTCTCAAACAAACAAACAAACATAGAAACAAGCAAATTCCATGATGAATGAAGTCTCGAGTTTAAAGACTCCCCTCAAACTCATAATATATACACTTAAATTTGAAGACAGAAAATTTCAATCTATTTGGAATCTTTTGTAATATAGTAAATGAATTTTGAGCCTATTTTGTGTGTGTGTTTGGGTTTTTGTTTTGCTTTTGTGCTGTCTGTTTCATTGTTTGGGGAGGCGGTACTAGGGGTTGAACCCAAGCATCCTGCATGCTAGGAAAGTACCACTGAGCTTTGTCTTCAGCTCAAGCCTGTTAAAATATAAAAATATAGCATCTTCTGGCTCACATTAGGAAGGATGGAAAAATAGCAGCTGAATTTTAACAAACTTCTTTGTATGGTTGGAAGAAGGAACTGATAAAAGTGGGCAACTGTATTGCTAAGAGTAGTCAAAGATGTACTTCTTCCATTAGGATCAAAACCTTTGTGGGTTACCGTTTTCAGCTTAATGACAGCTATTAAAAACCCAGTACAGAAATAACCCGAACATTGAATCAGATATTTTAATTACTGCCTCATGAAGCATTAAGGATTTTTAGAACTAATGAAACCCAGTCAATCAAAGTGAGTTCACTAAATATTTTTAGTGGGGGTAATAGATTTTTATATCGTTAATATTTTAAAATCATTTATATGTTGATTTTCTCTTTTTACATTTTATAGATTGTTTGTAATGCCATAAACAGCAAAATTCAGTATAACTTACATAACGGTATAGATTGTGTGTACGTGTGAGATGGGAGTACAGAAAAAAAACAAGTTTGGAGAAGGCAGAACACGGGTAAAGGTTGGTGGTGTTAGGAACATGCTAGGATTATACTACCTCTGCAGGCTGTAAGATCACTGTATCCGTGGAAATCTTCATGAAGGACGCCTCGTTGGGTCTTCATAATGGAAGAAGTAGGATTAGGAAAAATGACTAACGTGAAATTTGTTTAGCATCACACACAGAACAATGCTCACTGCCAGAGGAGGTTAGCGCTATCTAAAAGTATTTCTGAGAAGACCCCAAGGTGAAGCGTCCTTCAGCTCTGCTCTGAGGGGGGCTACACGTAGGACAGGAAGTTACCTATAGGCTCAGGACAGTCCTCCTTAGGGGCTTCAACAAGGGTGTGTTTCCTCTAGGGATGCGCCCTGAGGTCCTCAGAGTGGGACGTGAGGAGAGGGGCTGTACTGGGAATGACAGGGCAAAGTGACAGGAAGGCCTGAGGGCGAAGGCCGGGAAGTGGGTCCTCTACCAGGAAGAGGTCAAGGGTATGGAGGAGAAGCCCTTGGGTAGCAGGAAGAGTAGGCGTGATAGGGGGCTTGGTGCTGAAGCTGGTTCGTGATGACTAGAGAGGCATTAGAGGGTTTGGGGCTGAGGCCTGTTCATGATGGCTGGGGAGGCATGGAGGGCTGTGGGGAGGAATAGAGGGGTTGGGGCTGAAGCCCAGTCGTGATGGCTGAGGAGGCATGGAGGGCTCAGAGGAGGCTTGGAGGGCTGTGGGCAGGCGTGGAGGGCTCCGGGGAGGCATGGAAGGCTCTGGAGAGACACGAAGGGCTCTGGGGCCTGCTCCCTCCCTCCGCCGACAGAGGGAGTTCGAGGATGGAGGGACGGCTTTCCAGACTTGAAAAGTGTCTGCACGGTCCCTCCACCAGCACGGCGTAGCCTATGGCCTACAGGAGCCAGGAGGAGGCCCGGAGCGAGTGACAACCGCCCGCGCACCTCGGGCGCCGGCTCCGCGCCTGACGCGCGCAATTCTCGCGAGAGCCTCGGTCGCCATTTTTCCATTGATTGCCGCGGGCCGGGGGAGGGGCGGACGGCGACGGCGGCGGCGTCGGCGGTGGCGGCGGCGCCCTGGGTCGGTGTCTGCGCTGGTGTCTGAGTCCGGAGCCGAGGCCTCCGCGGTGGCCGGCGGGGAGGATGACTGCCGCTGCGGTGCTCTCCTGAGGCGCGGAGCCGCCGCCACCCTCCAGCCTTCCTCCCCGAGGCGGGGCGGAGAGGAGCGGCCGGAGTCGGAGCGATGGTGCCCGGCGAGGAGAACCAACTGGTCCCGAAAGAGGTGAGGGGCCGGCGCGGCTGCCTAGGCCCGAGGCCTGTGGGCCCCACGGAGTAGCGCAGGCCTCGGGGCCGGGCCGCGGGGCGAGAGCAGACGTGCGGCCGGGTGGGCGGTGGGCGCGGCGGGCAGTTGGAGACGGCTGGGTCCCGGGGGACCCGGAGACCGGGGACTCGTGCAGGGAGGGCCGGGCACAGCCGGGGCTGCCCGCCGACTGCCCGGGTCCTGCGCTGCGGGGTCGGGGCCAGAAAGTGGCCTTCGAAGTCCAGACTTCGCACGTCGGAGCCCAGAGTTAGCGATCATTTAAAAGAAAACATTGTGAAACAGTTGTTGCCCAGGGCACGACGGGGTGACGGCGCTGCTTCTGGCTTTTGACAGTGTAGAGGGCTCGTGAACGCGACACCCAAGTTGAGCTCTTGGAAGGCCGACTTCACTGTTAAAGACTTTTTTTTTTTCCACGCACCTCCCGCCCCCAACAACTCCTGTTACTTCGTAGTACTACTGTTGGGCTGCCTAAATGGGGCCTACTTCAGGATCGTTGAAAAAGTAGTAAGTTTAACTTGGACGGAAAGGTAGGAGATAGCTGAGCTGGTATCACCATATGGAGAGATGAGCCGTTCTTCCTATTATTACTTTGTTCGTTCGACTGTGTGTGCCAGTTTGGGTGACTTCTTAAATTCTTAAAAGGGAGTGGACTGTTCTTGGCTTCCCTTCAGCAGTAGTAGAAGAGTAAAGGTAGAATCCAGCACCGGCCAGTGGATTTCAACATATTAATAGTATCTCTGTAGGCTTTATAAATATCTCCAGCATATTCAAACATGTATTTTTAACTGATGATAGACTTCAGGCTTTGGGTTTTTATTTCTCATATATCCTAAATAGACGCAAGTGTTAGGGTGAAATTAGCTAGGTAAGATCTTGATGTCTATGGTGGATCATTACAAAATCTTACGTCTTTTAGGCTTTAAAAAAATTTTTGCAGCAGTTTGTTGCTACACTAACAAACTTGGGCAAAATGCAAAAGTGACTTTCTTAGTGTTTTCTGCCAGTTATGTAAAAAAAATTTTCCAACTTTAATCAGATGGACAGTAAGAGGTGCTTTGCAAGTTTTTTTTTTTTTTTTAAGGCAGGCTTACATGTCAGTATTTATCAAGCATCACCAACTCTGTGCAAAGCAAATAAACAGATGAATTAATCAGAGATCTCGTCTTGAGAGCTGTCTAAGCTACTAAGAAGTGGGTGGGGATAAGAACTCCTGGCTCTCCAATCAGGACCTTGTACTTTGTACTCTAACCCTTATGCAATGAAGGAAGTGATAGGTGCTAAGAGAAAGGTAATTTCCTTTTAGAGCTGGTTTTCATTCTTGCAAAAGTCAAGGTTAATCCTTAAAATTTTAACTGTTAGAAAAATATCATATAGGTGGAACTCTGCTGTAAGAAGACCTACCGTGCTGTTACTAATTTGATAAAAGAAGTCTACACACAAACACACACACACACACACACACACACACACACACACACACATGCAGGCTTTTGAACTAATACGTTTTTTTGAACTAATACATTTCCCTCTGGTTCTTCATACCACCTAGGCATTACTTATTTCTCCTTCTTTCCCCCTGTATGATGCTTCCTCCCCAGTACCCTCGTTTTCCCCATTTTTTCCCTTTAAACTGATTGCCAAAAACACACACACACACAGGTTCCATTACACACACACACACACACACACACACACACCCTACTTTGCAGGAACATATCTGTTGTGTAAAAACAGACATTGCAATACTTGTTTGGCCTTAGGATAGTTTAAAAGAGCCCTTATCTGAGGCTTCAAGCTCGACATAACTTTTATTTTCTGGATTTTTGCCTTGTTTTCTGTTCCTTAGTCTCATGTTCAGTCTTTTTCCACTGGGTTCCTGATTCCTGGGAGCATGCACAGTACTCTGCTTTGGGTGTGTGTGTAGGGGTGCATACCTTCTTTTTCAGCCAGCCAGCTAATGTTTTCATGTTTGAGGGTCATACTCGTTCTTTGAGTGATTGCTTCTGGTTTACTAGAAATGTATTTCAGAAGGAAACCAGCATCTCTAAGTGGCCCAAACACACTGGCCTTTTTTCCTTTGCTTCTTTCCCTTGATTTTCTGTAGCATTTGATCCCTTAAACACAACAACCATTTCTTGATTTTACTAGTGCTGCACATCCTATCTGCCCGTTCTTTACTGAAAACTTTTCTCCTTTTTTGTTCTTAATGATCACTTTTCTTTGTTATTCGGATTGTAGTCCATCAGAGTGCTAAATCTTAGGGAAGCACTCTGATCAACTGGTGAGAATTAGGGCTCTCAGATCGGAAATGTGCCTCCAAGATGGGTCTTTGCTACTGTTCCTTAACTAAGCTCTGTAGACCCCTCCACATTACCTTGGGGCTCTGAGAATAGTTTATAACTAAGTACCTATACTAGGGGAAAAGAAAATGCAGAATTAAATAAATTCCTCATCTGTTCCAGTGGGTTATTTTTAATAATCCTAGAGGTTTTGGAAGCTCTGACCCTTAGGTGTGGATTTTCACTAGGTTTGTGAGTTCATATAGTTGAACGAGTTATAGATTATTTTGGTCCCCGAAACCCCGAGACAAATGTCCTTTTGAGAGCTGCCGAAGAAGGCAGCTTAGTGGACAGGAGGGGACAGACCCAGCTCTTAGCTGTTTTGTATGACTCATGAGTTATGGATGATCTTTATATTTCAGATTGTTGAAGAGGAAAAGTCGAAAGAATGTTAGTTTTCTGTGATACGTGGACATAGATGGAGTGTGGAAATTTCATTATTAGAACAGTTTCCTGTGGCTGCATAGCACTGTTGAGTGGTTGCTGTATAGGCTGTGCACAGAGTAAATGAAACTATGCAGCTTAGTATTCAAAGCTCAGTACAGTTGGTTCTGGCCACAGTCTGCCCTTCCCGGGCTTATCTCTTTTCCCATGAAAGCAAGTTTTTAATGTAGCCAAACAGGTTTCTCTGACTTGCTTTATACTTCTGTTTGCACTGCCCCCTCTTTTCCTACTTCCCAATGTTCAAAACCTTCATACACCCTTTCCTATAAACCTTCATGTCTCATTTATTCCAGAAAACCTTTTCTGACCATTTTAAACCTTGGAAATTTCTCCTTAGAAGACCTCTGCATGTGAGCAGGGTTTCTTTAGCAGCTAATAAATAGTGCTTTGGAATACCTATTAAGGTCTTGGACTAATACACATTTTACACATTATTCATTGGGAATTCCTTGACAGCAGAGATGGTGAGCTTCTCCCTTTTGTTTTTGTACATGTTACAAGTCTAGAGGAGTGTATTCCCTTGAGTATAGATTCAGTAAATATTCCTAGATATGGTTATAAGGATGTAAGGAGGCTCAGAATTCTAACTGGCTATATCTGCTTGGAGGTTTTCCACAGCATAATTGGCAAGCACATCTTTTTCTTCGGTGAGATCTGTTATTTTAAGTTTTTGTATTTAGAGAAATCTAGATCTCTGTAGTGTCTCCTTTTTATAGCTGTGTCTGGTCAACTTTTCCATAGGAGAGCTTTTCTCATGGTTGATGATGAAGGGGGAGGGGAGGAAGGGCGCTCACCCCTCTGCTTTGCAGTGTGCAGTCGTCTGTTCAGTTGCCTCTTGCTCGCTCTCTTTTGGACATTAACATTTTTATTAAATTGTACCCCCAAAAGAGCATAGGGTGGTGTGTTTGTTGAGGAGAACAGAGCTTTTTGCGTTCCTGTTTTACCCTGCCATATGTCTTTGGATTGTGGGATATTGATACTGACTTTGAGATTACTTACTTTAATATCTCCAGAGGGTTTTTTTGCCTCTGCCTCCCAAGTGCTGGGACTAAAGGCCCGCTTATATCTCCAGTTTTAATTATTGCTTGGTGATTGCTTTATCCTATTTCTTTACAAGTATGTGGAACATATCACTTATTGAGTACTCACTGTATATATTACTCTGACATGTAAGGAAAAGTTAGAATAGGCAAAAATCATCCTCAAATATCTTATAGTATAAAGTATTTGTTTACTGATGTTCTAACAATAATATTTTCACAACATGAGATATAAATATGGGAAAAGTTCAGGAAAAAAAAAAAAGGAAAAGACATAAGTAAAAGTGTAAATTCCACAGCTCAGTGGGGTTTTATGTCTTTTCCATGCTGTAACTACTTCTTACATTGGGAACTGGTTTTTGACATCTAATGATGATAGTACTAACCAGTGTTTATTGAGCATTTATTTATATGCCAGATGCTGATGTGTCAACTCATTTAAGGACAAGAACTTCTAACTACACAAAGGAGACTGAGACTCACCTACAACAGCAGCTTGCTTCTCATCTCTGTTTGGTTTCTTGTGGAAATCTTTTCATCGTTATCTACTATAGGACATACCAAATGAATATTTAAATTTTATTTCTCCTGATTTAATTACTTGGAATTACAACAGTGATCATTCTTGGTTTTGGTGATTATTCCTTTGCCAGTAAGAGGCTTATCTGATAATACCTGTCAGTGTCAGTACCTTAAATTGGAATATTAAATAAAAGTGTGTGTTTCAAGAAAATGATCATTTAGTAAAGGAAAAAAGACTGAATGCAGAATTCTATGTGATTCCGATTCTGTTAAGAAAAACAGTGAAGGGGGCTGGAGACATGGCTCAGCGGTTAAGAGGCTGCTCTTGCAGAGGACCTGGGTTCGATTCCCAGCATCCACATGGCAGCTAACAAGTGTCTGTAGCTCCAGTTCCAGGGAATCCACCTTCCTCTTCTGACTCTGCAGGCATTGCACGACACGGGTACACATGCAGGCAAAATACACCGATACCCATAAAATTAAAGTAATAAAAATATTTTAAAAAAAGAAAACCAGTGAAAATTTAGGTCTATTCAGTGAACAATTGGAAGGAATACACTTGAGTATTAGTAGCGGGTATTTCTGCCAGTCTAGATTATTGGACTGTTTGATTTTACAGATCTGTCACTTGAGGTAGTTATCAGTGTGCAGTACTGTCACTTTTTTGTTCCCATGGTTTTTATTTTTCCTCTGTCTTCTTGCCCTGGGTATTTGCCTTTGATTGTGATTTGTGCTTTTTTCCTTTTCAGTATTTTCAGATCTTCACTTGCTTTGCACAGTAGTAAATATCATACATTACAGTGAACACATGCCACCATTGTATATAAGATGCCAGCTACCAAAAAGAATTCTACTGGCTTTTGGGTTTTTTTTTTTTTTTTTTTTTTTTTTTTTTTAAAAAAAAAAAAAAAAAAAAAAAAAAAAAGAGGACGATAAATCTTTCACTGTGATATATCAAAATAA
>NW_008355789.1:4116416-4146150 GCF_000622305.1 Nannospalax galili
TTTAACCCCAGGAGGCGAGGGAAGGCCGATCTCTGTGAGTTCAAGGCCAGCCTGGTCTCCATAGTGAATCTAGGACAGCTGGGGCTACAGGGAGACCCTGTCTTGAAAAGACCCCCCCCCAAAAAAAGAAAAAAAAAGTAAAATTAAAAAATACCACCTAAAATGTTTTTTCTTTTTCTTCTTCTAAAGCTGTACATTTTCTCTCAAAGAAATTCCTTTTTTTACTTTTTGTTACTTAAAGAAGTGAAGTGTAAGACTAGAAAAGGAGCATTCTATCAAAAAGGCATTCTTTTGTGTAGAAATTGAAAAGACCCCCCCCCAAAAAAAGAAAAAAAAAGTAAAATTAAAAAATACCACCTAAAATGTTTTTTCTTTTTCTTCTTCTAAAGCTGTACATTTTCTCTCAAAGAAATTCCTTTTTTTACTTTTTGTTACTTAAAGAAGTGAAGTGTAAGACTAGAAAAGGAGCATTCTATCAAAAAGGCATTCTTTTGTGTAGAAATCTGAGCCTTGTCACTTTATTTGTGCTTTTGTATCTCCACTCCTGGCCCCTCTTCTAAAGTCCAGTTTCCTCCCGTGTAGGCACTATCTCTGCTTGGTGTACTCTCTACTTACATGCTTAAGCTAGAACACTGTGTAAGTCCTTTGTCCTTTTCTCGTGCACAGTGGTCATATAGAACAGTCTCCTGAACCTTTACTGTTTTGTAGCTCTGCCTCTGTAATTGTTTTCTCACTCAAGTGTCATTCTTCTCAGTGGGCATTCTGCTTCCAGGCTTGCCCTTGCCTAGCCATCCTCCCTATAACTTTCCAGGGTTATTTCCTAAAACAGGTGAGATTATGACCCTCTGACTGCAGATTAAGCTATAGGTTGTTTGCTTCTTGTTTTGAGACAGGGTCTTATCATACAGCCTTAGTTGCTGACCTGGAACTTGCTACATAGACCAGGCTAGACCAGGCTGCCCAGAAACTCACAAAGATCCTTCTGCCTCCAAGTGCTAGGATTAAAGGCATGCTGGGATTAAAGGTGTGTAATACTATAGCTGATAGTATTTTATAAACACTGTGCAAGCACTACACTAAAGAGTTTACATATATTACATAGAATACATAAATACATTATCTCATTTAATCCCTATAATACCCCTTAAGGAAACTTCTTTTAAAGTGTTTTATTTATGTGTCTGGTGTTTTGTGTGTGTATGTGTGTGTGTGCTGTGTGTGTCTGGGTGCCTGCAAAAGATGGAAGAGGTCATTAGATCCCTTGGAGGTATAGTTACAGGTGGGTGTGAACTGCCCTATGTGGGTCCTGAGAATTGAACTAGGGTCCTCTGGAAGGGCAGCAATTCCCCTTAACCATTTAATAAAGCCATCTCTTCAACACACAATTTATTTGCCCTTGTCCAAGAAAGGAAGAAACTAAGACTTAAAGATGTTAAATACTTAACACAGAGTTGTGTTGCAGTTTGAAAGCTGGGGCTATAGTTCAGTTGATAGAGTGCTTTCCTAGCATGCACAAAACCCTGTATTCAGCACATCATAGAAATTGGTGCATGCCTCTAATCGTAGCACTTGGGAAGTGGGGACAGGAGGATGCAAAATTCAAGGTCATTCTTGGCTACGTAGTGAGCTTGAGGCCAACCTGGGCTACTTGAGACCTTGCTTAAAAAGAAAAAGTTAGCTGTTTGATTTTTAAATTAAGGTGACCTTAACCAGTTGGAAAGCTTGTCATAATTTGGTCTGAACTGATTTTTAAAGTTTCTTTTAATATTTTATTTATTATTTTTATTTTTTATGTGTATGAGTGTGTTGCCTGCATGTAAGTGCACCCATGTTGTGCAGTGCCTGTGGCGGTCAGAAGAGGGCGTTCGATCCCCTGGAACTGGAGTTTCAAATGGTTGTTAGCCACCATGTGGGTGCTGGGTTTTGAACCTGGGTACTCTGCAGAAGCAGCCAGTGCTCTTAACCTCTGAGCCATCTCTCCAGCCCCTGATTTTTTAAAATATTTTTATTTTGTGTGTATGAGTGTTTGCATGTATGTAAGTGTACCCATGCATGCAATGCCCATGGGGTTCAGAGGTGGACATCATATCCCCTGCTAAAATAAAAATAATTTAAAAATGTTTTTTTGTTTTTTTTTTTTAAATGTGTATGAGTGTTTTGCCTGCATGCATGTAAGTGCATTCGTGTTGTGCAACGCCCATGGAGGTCAGAAGAAGGCATTAGCTCTCCTAGAACCAGAGTTACTGACTGTTGTTAGCTGCTGTGTGGTGCTGGAAAGTGAACCTGGGTCTTCTGCAAGAGTAGCCAGTCCTCTTAACCATGGAGCCATCTCTCCAGCCCCCATTTTGTGTATTTGAGATAGGATCACACTATACAGCCCTGGCTGGCCTGGAACTCACTATGGAGACCAGGCTGGCCTCAAACTCATAGTAGAGATCAGCTGCTTCTGCCTCTTGTGCAAGGGATTGAAGGCATGCACCACCACTCCCAACCTTCATATCCTTCATAGTGTTTCAAAGTTTTTTTTTAATTTTATGCGTGTATTGCCTGCATGTAGGTAGGTACACCTGTGTTGTGTAATGCCCACAGAGGTCAAAGAGGGAGTTGGATACCCTGGAACTGGAGATAAGGACAGTTGTTAGCCACCATGTGGGTGTTGAGAATCGAACCTGGGTGCTCTGCAAGAGCAGCCAGTGCTCTTAACCACTGAGCCATCTCTCCAACCCCTCAAAGTTGTTTTTTAAAATCACAAATTAATTTATTTACAGCTGACCACATGTAGTTTACAATGTTCACTTTTAAATCTATGTAACATTTTGTTTTCTCTGAGTTAATGTTTTAAAATTTTGCTTACTTTTCTGTATGCTTATTAATTTAGCCAAGTGGTCCTCAATCGGGGACAGAGACTGTGCATACACCCCCCCCCCCGGACTTTGGCAGTGTGGGGGAGTGCACAGAAAAGAGCAGAATGTGCTACTGATTGTAGTGGCAGAAGCCAGGTGTGCTGCCCAAAGCCTATGGCCAGAACAGCCAAAGAACTCCCACAGCCAGCAGTGTCAGTATAGGGCCAGCTAACTACCTGTGAGAAGCCTGGTTTATTATAGTTTCTCTCCAGTGTGTAAATGTCTTATGTTCAAACTTGTCAATTTTGGCATTGTAAGAAACTCTCCCCAGCGCCTGTTCCACCCGAAACTGTTCAGTCTCAGCTTCTGAGCTGAGGCCTTGATCCTTCTCCATCTTCCCATTGATGCTATCTCTGTGTCTGGTCTTTTCTTACTTTTTCTCATTTGGACCTTGCATAAAACCTCAGACTCCTGGTTCTCTTATTTTAGCCGTAGTTGGGCCAAGCAGAGAATTGTTGGCCAAAAGTAATTGATTTTTTTTCTTTTTTCTCCCTTCTCTTCTTTTTTTCCTCTCCTCTTTATCTCCCTTTTTCTCTCAACCCCCTAAACTTGGAAGATCTTTGTCTAGAGTTCCAAAAAGTGTCTGTTATGTATCTTGGTGTAGGTCTGTTTTTGTCTGTTAGCGCTAGGTTCTGGCTAGTCCTCAGCCTGGAATTTACCTTATACATTCTGGAAATTTCCCTTCACTAACTTCTTTGATTCCATTGCCTTTGTTTTCTCTCACTTACTGTTTTAGTTCTAGTTATATAGGGTTGGGATTACTGACTTGTTCTTCCCATTTTTTGGTTTTTCTTATCTTCCATTTCTTTTCTCCTTTCTTGAAGCTCTTGTAAATCTATTTTTCAATTCTTCTGAAGTTTTGTTGTGCTATAATTTCTATATGTATAATTTTGAACACTTTAAAAAAAATTTTATTATTTTTATTTTATGTGTATGTGTGTATGGCCTGCCTGTAGGTAAGTACACCCATGTCCTGCAGTGCCCACGGAGGACAGAAGAGGCCATTGGATCCCCTGGGACTGGAGTTACTGACAGTTGTTAGCTGCCATGTGGGTGCTGGGATTCGAAGCTAGGTCTTCTGCAAGAACAACTAGTGTTCCTAATTGCTGAGCCATCTCTCCAGCCCCAAGTTTGAGCACTTTTTTTTAAAAAAGAAAAAAAAAAGGTTTTTTTGGTTATTTGCTTTTTATGTGTATAATGTCTTACCTCTCTTTGGGCATATTGGTAGTTTTCTTCTGCATACTTTTTTTTTTTTTTTGGTCTTTTTGAGACAGGACTTCCTGTAGCCCCAGCTGTCCTGGAACTCACAATGCAGACCAGGCTGGCCTTGAACTCACAGAGATCTGCCTGCCTCTGCCTCCCAAGTGCTGGGATTAAAGACGTGTGCCACTATGCCCAGCTCTTCTGCATTCTTCTGCATACTTTTTATTTTCCTTTAAATTTCTTATTTCTGTTGTTTGCTTTGGGTTTGTCTTTCTTTCGTGTTAGGTGCTTTCCTTCCATGACTGAGAATCCTTAAAGTGGTATATGTTTAAGAGGGTCCTTAAACTCTGGATGGAAGCACTGTCCGTGGGTGTTGATGCTCTTCCCTATAGGGTGGTATGCCTGGATAATTTCCGTAAAATAAATTGTTAGGTACTGACTCTATACTGGCTGGTTTGCAAATAACAGAAGTTCACTTCTCACAATCTCAGAGGCTGGGAAGTCCAAGATCAAGGTGCTATCAGATTTGCTGTCTAGTGATGACTTGCTTCCTTTAGGACCAGAGCCTTTTTGCTGTGTCTTTACATAGTGGAAGAGAACAAGGCAGGTCTCTGAGACCTCTTTTATACACATTTTCTTATTAATAAGGGTCTACTCCTGTGAGCTAATAACCTCCCAAAGTCCCCCATCTCCAGACATCATTATATTGGTGACTAGGGTTCAATATATGCACTGGTGGTGTGTATGTGTGGGACCTTTAGACCAGTGTACCCAGGGACACACCAGTTTCTCTTGTGCTTGGTAGATTGTATGGAAAACACTCTTATCTTCTGCCAGGAGGGAACAAGCTTAAGGGGAGGGGCTTTCAGTCTTATTCTGTTTTTCAGAATGGCACACACATCTTTCACATATACCTGGTTTTACACTTTCCAGTGGTGGTTCATCTTTTGTTAGGAAGAGGAGTGCAAGGGAGGGAATCTGGGGACTTCCTAACTGCTTTCCAGATTTCAGCCAGTTCTAAGGATGACTGAAATGGCCAGCTCCCAAGCCTCTTCTTTTTAAAAATGACTTATGGAAGAATGTAGAAAGAATACAGTTTGTATACGCTTTCTTCAGCATCTTGACTGTGAAACAGTTCTCAAAAGTGAGAACCAACCTTAGTGCAGTACTGTTAACTACAGTCCTCAACTTCTCAGATTTTTACCAACATTTCCACTGATGCCCTTTTTTTGTTCTGAGAAATGAGTAGATGGGTGCTATGTAGTAAGTAGGATGTCACAGCCATTCTGTGTCCTCGGTGTACACTCGAGGGGGTGGGGCCATGTGCCTTCAGTAGGGTGAGGTGATGTCTGCTGGGTTTCTCCACTGTGCTATTATTTTCCCTTTTAACAATTACTGCTTGTTTTAAGACCACACAGATGGAACCACACAGAAAATTCCTTTTAAAATTTCTGCCCATTAATTTTAGTATCTGGATATTGTCTGCAGCAGTTATCCCCACACTATGGTATTCCATTAGGAATTTCCATTTCCCTCACTGTTCAGTCGTCTCTGAGGAAGAATTGCCTCTTTTCTTTGGATATTTGCTTATTTATATTAGTATGGATGGAATGATGTAGTAACCCAGTACTGTTTTTATTTTGCTGCTTAAAAATATATTTTATTTTTAATTATATGTATACGGATGTCTGTGTGTGACACTGAGCAGGGGCCTGTAGAGGCCAGAGGCTTCTGATCACCCTGGAACTGGAGTTACAGGTTGTTGTGATCTGTCAGATGTGTGTCTGCAAAAGCAACGGTTGCTCTTAACCCAGCATCTCCAGCCCAGAGGCGGGCCACTCTTTCTGTTTGGTGCTCTTTGAGCACTTCCTAGCTTTCTAGGACCACACAATGCTGCTTCTACTTCTTACAATTCCCCTGCCCCAACCCTGGAATCAACCACTTCAAGGAGTTCAAGTGTTTTGGGGGGCTAAAATACAAGTGTATAAATTGGGTTGTGGGTTACGTTCCCAGCTGCAATAGTCACTGCCATGTGCTTTGCTGTCTAGTGCCTACAGTAGTGTTTTTTATTTTTATGGGCTTATGTTCTTTAATTTTTTTTTCTTTTCTCTTATTTTAGAAATATTTGGGGAAGCAACAAGCTAAATGCATATATTCAATCTGTTCTCTTTGACCAGAAGTTCATAACTTAGTGTTTTGTCCTCTGCCCTGGGTCAGGTTTTTTTGTTTGTTTTTTTGAGACAGAGTCTCAGTGTATAGCCTTGGCTGGCCTGGAACTCATAATAGTTGGGGAAGCAACAAGCTAAATGCATATATTCAATCTGTTCTCTTTGACCAGAAGTTTCTTACCTAGTGTTTTGTCCTCTGCCCTGGGTCAGGTTTTTTTTTTTGTTTTTTTTGAGACAGAGTCTCAGTGTATAGCCTTGGCTGGCCTGGAACTCATAGAGACCTGCCAGCCTGTCTCCAGAGTGCTGAGATTAAAGGCGTGGGCCACCATGCCAGCCCCTGGGCCAGTTTTATTAGAAGCACATTCTACTGCCTCCCTGGATGGTCCCCAGGTATACTGTAGTGCTCGTGTCCCTCTCTGCAAGTCCTGAGCAAATACTATTTGAAGCATTTCTTCTTATTATCCGGTTTTAAGGAATCTTAAATAGGTGAAATTTGATGTTTCATGGAAGCTACTATTCAAGCGCTTTCTTAGGGTTCCTGCCTCTTTTTGTTTAATTTTATCTGCGTCTAGATACTATTTATTTTTTATCATTTTTGCCAGGATGGAGGGGAGGAGGTGCAAACGTTTACAGAATAGTAGAGCACCATGAGTGGGCCTAGTGAAATATATCTTTAAGTAGTAGATGCTAAAGTTCTGAAAGATATCTCCCTTTGTAAAAACTTCTTACTATTAAAGATCTTCTGGCAGCTTACTCAGGTGTCATGATACCAAGAGGTATGTTCTTTTATGAGGTTTATTACACAGATTTTAGTGTTTTTCTGGGTATTGCTGGCTTAATATCTAACATACAGATATTCTCCATTGTAAAAAAGATTTCAGCAAAAAGATTGTGATTTGAAATGACATCAGATGATTGATAAAATGATGTGATCATTCTTATCTATATCCTCCCCAACCCCCTCCTCACCCTGTTTCTCTTTTGGTACAGTGGAAAGCCCTAGTATCAGCAAGGTTGAGCCCTTCTTTCTTTGATTCGTTTTTTCTAACCTGGTTGCATTTTCTAATTCTGAAGTCCCATAGCTTTGTATCTTTTGACATTTGAAAATTCTGCATCTTTGTTGTAAGTTGTTATTTATGTTAATGCTTTTGTTAGATTAGAAACTCCTCAGATTGAATATATGCATTTAGCTTGTTGCTTCCCCAGGTTCAAGTCCCAGTTAGGTGACCATGGGCAAGTTGCTTAGCTTTCTGTAAGGACAGTAACTAACTACTAAGTTTTTGGAAGATAAAATGAGTTAATACATGCAGACCGCCTTGCAGTTCCTAACGTCTGTTAGCACGATCACTCCAGAGACCAGCACCTTATGCTGTGCATTATATAATAATGTTGAGATGAAAATGAAAAGGTAGAGCTGTGATTGTCAGCTAAACATCTTTACGTCCGTAATACTAATCTTAAGTGATTTTTAGAGTTAACTTTCGTGTATGATTAATTAAAACCTGTTCTTAATGCTTCAGATGAGAGCTGGCTTGTGTAACAAAGTTGATATTGAAAATTAAAGAAAATGTTGTTTAAGCTAATGAAATCCTGAGGAAATGATCTAATGCATTTTAGGTAGTTGTTAAAATCATTCACTTGATTAACAAATTACTTGTTTGTAAAGATTCAAGGATGTAGACTATGCTGGTCTCAATCTCATAGAGATCTGTTTGCCTCTGCCTCCCTAGTGCTGGGGTTGAAGGTGTGCACCACTGTGGCTGGCTCTTGTGAAAGTTTTTATGGTAACAGAACAAAGCAAGTTATGTCAGAGCACTTTTCAAATACATTCGTGGAAATGTTAAGTAGACAGCAAAGCAGAGAAATCTCAGCTACAGCCTCAGATGCATCTGATGACAGTCAGGTTATAGAAGCTAGGATTTTGTTAATACATACTGAAGGTTTTTTGCTCTCTTAGTCATGGATACCAAGTCAGACTTAGAGGTGAGCAGAGAATGGCTTCTTAGGGGCCTAAAGGTGGCGCAAGATAAATTGTTAATGGCCTCTGGACCTGCAGCGTTGCAAATTTTGCAGTCATTGAAGTGCTGATTAGTTAACCAGCCTTACCTGATGTTCAGTTGAAGATAGGTTTTTTTGTGTGTGTTTGTTTTTCTGGTAACTTTAGTTCTTTATTGAAAAGAAAAAAGGCTGTTAAGTGATGTGATTTAGAAACGGATTGAGCGATATAGTTGTGAAATGATCTTTCTTTAAAAGGTTTTAGAGGGGTTGGAGAGATGGCTCAGTAGTTAAGAGCACTGTCTGCTCTTGCAGAGGACCCAGGTTCAGTTTCCAGCACCCACCTGACAGCCAGCCTCAGTCTCTAACTCCACTTCCAGGGGATCTTTCTCCCTCTGGCCTCCACGGACATTGCACGCACATGGTGCACTTATATACAAGCAGGCACAACACTCATATGCATAAAATAAAAATAAATCAAGGAGAGTTACAGACATGAGTAAGGATGGCCTTCTGGACGCTAGTCCAGCCTAATGGAGAGGCTGTGATCAGAGGAATGTGTGCTGCAGAGATACAGGGGCCATAGAAGAGCTGCAGCTGGCTTTGCTGAGGGCATTCTCTGAGAATGCAGCACTTGAACTGTATCTCATAGGGTCTCATGACTGTGTACAGAGATGGAGATAAAAGCTTTTAGTTAAGAGGAATAGCATTAAACAAACAGGAAAGTTTGTAATGCATCTTAGGCATGGCAAACAAATACAGTTGTAGGGCAAAGCTTTATCTACAGTGTAAATGCAGAGTTCTGGCAGGCTCTGCCTAAAAGTTCCAGAGCCTTTGTGTGCCGAGATAGAGTTTACATTTTTATTGTGTAAGCATTAGGGAACAAGAAAGTGTGTGTGTGTGTGTGTGTGTGTGTGTGTGTGTGTGTGTGTGTGTGTGTGTGTGTGTGTGTGTGTGTGTGTGTGTGTGTGTGTGTGTTTCTCCAGAAAGTTACAGAGTACCTTTTTTTTATACAGTTTATTTGCTGAAAAACAGTTTTTACCTAATAGTTTATGTCCTTCATATTAATGTTAAAAAATTACACATAAAATAAGAGGAATACTTCCTAATACTGTCTTACCTGTTTTTCCTCTGAAATCATCCAATTACTTTTTCTTTTTCTGTTTATTCAATTTTTGTGTATTTCATACAAAACATCTTAATCATTTTTATAACCCCTCCCCTATCTGCACACTCCCATAGCTCCCCCCCACCACTGGATTTCATGCATTCTGTCATTTATATTAAGGCCTATCAAGTCAAGTTTGTGTACCCAGACGCCCCTCAGTGCACGTTCATACACTGCTGTCTAATCAGCCTGTCTGGAGTCCCTCACTTTAAGAAGGTCAGCTCTTCCCTCATCCAGCATTGATCAGCTGCCAGTAGTTCTTTGGTTAAGGTTCGGACCTGCTGCCCATTTCCCCAGTTCTATGCTGAGTTTTTATCTTCTTGTGTTTGCATGGGTCTTGTGTATGCTGACACCATTGTTGTAGATTCATATGCGCAGGATCCCAGGAGTCTGTTAGACTCTGTTTCCATATGGTCATACACCTCCTCCCTTGACTCTTACAGTCTTTCTGCCCCCATCTTCTGCAACGGTCCCTGAGCCCTGGGAGAGTAGAGTTTAATATAGGACTCTGTCCAAGGGTCCACACTCTGCAGACTCTTATTCTCTGTGCTTTGGCCATTTGTGGCCTTTTGTATTCGTTGCCGTCTGTTGCAATAAGGAGCTTCATTAATGAGAGTTGAGAGATGCGTTAGTATTCTCTCAGCCCTTTGTTCCACTATATTCCATAAGCCTTAGGTATAGAGGTTCCATTGTAGATGTGTCACTTAATGTTGAGCATCTCACAGACACTTATTCTCCATGTGTGACCAGTTGTGGAACTCTGTAATATTCTGTCTTTTGCAAAAGAAACTGCTTTGATGAGTGGTGACTGGCATACTTATCTGTAAATATAAAGGTTCAGGGGCTGGAGAGATGACTCAAGGGTTAAGTACACTGACTGTTCTTGCAGAAGACCCAGGTTTGAATTCAAACACCCACATGGTAGCTAACAATTGTCCATAACTCCAGTTCCAAGGGATCTGACACCCTTTTCTGTCCTCCAAGGGCACTGCATGATACAGGGGCACTTACACACATGCAGGCAATATACTCATACACATAAAATTAAAAAAAAATAAGGTTCCATATTTAGCTTATAGTAAGGAATTACATTTGTCTAGGGATGTGACAGCCTTAGGGTTTTCTCTAAGATCTATGACCCTTCCAACCATGTATATTTGGCTATGTTTACAGTACCACACATGATTTCCCTCCCATTGAGCAGGCTTTAAGTCCAATTTGGTAGCTGTTGATTACCCCCAAGATAAAAGTACCACTACTACATCAGTGTCATTTGCTGTGCTGGTCATTGTGGTTATTAGGCCTTAAAGCTGGGCTTGGACCATTGATTGATGGTCTCCCTTAGCAGGTTGCATAGTGTCCTCCAAAACTCTGAGAGTTAGCCTTCAGAGAGGTGGTTTCCAGGTCCGTTCCAGCTCCATTGCTCCAAGTCCTATGTCTGAAGTATGCCCTATCTTTAGCAATAGGGTCTTTTTTTTAAAAAAATTATTTATTTTATTTTATGTGTGTGAGTGTATTGCCTGCCTGTAGTAGGTGCACCGGTGTTGTGCAAGTTTTGAGAGGCAATGAAGGGATGTGGCAATATCCTATGTAATTTTGGGAGTCTCTTGGATTACCCTGGCCAACAACTCAAAGGGAGGTTTCTCCTGTCTAGCCCTGTTTCTTGTTATATAGCCGTGAGCTATACACATGGACACATGTAGAGATATTGTATGTGTAATTTTTCAGTAGACTTTTGAACTAATACATTTCCCTCTGGTTTTTCACACTAGCTAAGCATTATCTTTCCTCTTTCTCTCTCTCTTTCTCTCTCTCTCTCACTCTCACTCTCGCTCTCTCTCTCTTTGACCCTCCCACATCCTTCCTCAGTTAAAGTACTTCTGTTTTCCCCATTTCACCCCTGGTAATACCTGTCTCCTATGGTCCCCCCTCTCTTGCACTCCTTCTTCCCCTTTACCCTGTGGTTCCTTGTATAATCCTCCCTCTTCCCTACCCAGTTAAATACAAATACCATTTTACCTAGTTCCCCTTTGGTAATACCTGTCTCCTACTGTTTCTCTCTCTCTCAGTCTCCTCCTTTCCCTTTACCTCCCTGGTTCCTTTTGATTTTCCTGGCTCCTTCAGTTATATCAGGATATAGACTCATCACATATAAGGATTTTGATATATCAGGATATAGACTCACATATAAGGATCTCCCTCACAAATGAGGGAGAATATACATCGTTTGTTTTTCTGAGTCTTTCACTTAGTATAACAGTTTCTAGTTCCATCCATTTACCTGCAGATTTCATGATTTCATCTTTCCTTATCACTGAGTAGAACTCCATTGCGTAAATGTGGATATTTTCATTATCCAATCATCAGTTGAGAGACACTTAGGTTGTTTCCATTTCTTAACTATCGTGAAAAGAGCAGTAACAAACATGGATGTACAAGTATCTCTGCAGTAGAATGAGTCCTTTGGGTATATGCCAAGGAGTGGTATAATCGGATCATATAGTAGGTTCATTTTTAGGTTTTTTTTTTATTTTAATTTTTATGTGTATGAGTGTATTCCCTGCACGTATTTAAGTGCACCAGAAACGACTCAGCAGTTAAGAACACTGGCTGCTCTTGCAGAACCTCGGTTTGGTTCCCACCAGGCACATGGCAACTAGCCATCTGTAACTCAGTTTTAGTTTTTTTTTTTTTTAAGTTCTCCACACTGCTTTCCATAGTGTTTGCACAAGTTTGCAATTCCACCAGCAGTGAATCCTCTCCAGAATTTAGTATCATTTGTTCTTTTGATCTTAGCCAGTTTGACTAGGGTAAGATGAAATCTTAACGTGCTTTTAATTTGCTAATTACTAAGGATGTTGAACAATTCTTACAGTGTTTCTTAGGCATCTTTATTTCTTCTTTTGAGAACTCTGTTCAGCTCCATAGCCCATCTTTTAATTGAGTCAGTGTTTTCTAGATTCTCTTTCTTGAGTTCTGGATACTAAACCTCTGTCTGGATACTAAACCTCTGTCAGATATTTCACTAGTGAATATTTTTTTCCCCACTCTGGGTTTTCTCTTCCTTAGTTGTTTCTTTTGCTGTACAGAAGCTTTTTAGTTTAATGAGGTCCCACTTGTTGACTGTTAACCTTACTTCCTGAGCAACAGATGTCAGATTTAGAAAGTCCTTTCCTATGCTGCCTATGGTTTTCCTCTAACAGTTTCAGAGTTTCAGGTTTCACATTGAGGTTTTTGATCCTCAATTCCATTTGGAGTTGATTTTTGTGCAGGGTGAAAGATAAAGGTCTAGTTTCATTCTTCTACAGGTGGAGATCCAATTTTGCCAGCACCATTTGTTGAAGAGGCTCTTTCCTCCAGTGTGTGTTTTTGTTTCTTAATGAAATGTTTTCCATAATAGAGCATTCTAGCATATTTTCTACATGTGAGTTATTATTTGACAGAATGTCCTTTGGCATGATCATTACTTGTTTATTATAGACAGCATACATTTGGTGTCTTTAAATAGACTAACCAAGTAGGTCTCTTCTTGCCTCCAGAAATATCAGCAGCTGCAGTCTGGGGGGGTGCAGATCTGTTTTGAAGTCTTGAGCAGTTTCTCACACCTACTACTACTGTAAGGGAAGTTTCCAAGTGAGAAGTTCAGTGTACTTAGAATGACTTCTGTTTTTCATGAGAGCCACAGCACAGGCCTAAAATGATGTGGTTTCTTAACCTTTTGTATAGGATGCACTCTCATAAATACTTTTGTAGCTGTTTCTTCCTGAGTGCTTTACCACCACTATTTGGCTTGGCAGGAGCCCTTATATAGAGAACTTCTGTTAGCACCCATACTCCCTCTTTTCTGGACCAGAGTGACCATGATGTGGTAACAGCAGTGCAGTGACTGGGAGCACCTCAAGGAATGTTTTTTAATTGTGGATTGTTGAACTTTTTCTAAGGTTATCTCAATGCTCTGAGTGAAATTAAGACTTTAAAACCTAAGGGGAACTTCAACCCCAGTTCCATGTTGCATTAAAAAGCAGAATTTTCTAAGACTTCTGAAATATACAACATAATACTTTATTAAATACTAAAGAGGTTCCTGTGAACTTAGTCTTTCTGTTAACATAAAATGCCTAACCTTTTACATGTTTGGCATTTTAATCTTACTGCCTTAAATTTTAAGCTTAATACTACATTATATAATTTCTTATATATTTACAGTACCTTGTGGAATGAAAGGGAGTTAGTGAAAAATTAGATAACCTGACAACTAACTCTTATTAAAAGATCTCTGAGAAAAAAATAGCCTGAATTTTGACATTTTAAAGTCACATCTTGAAATATTTGTCAGCACATTGTTTACCATTAACATAATATGGATATAATTTAGAAGTTCTAAGAAAAATGGACATAATATAGAAAATGTTTCTATAATGGTGTAAAATGATTTTATCATGAAGGGAGATGGCAGTTGGGTATCACAGCCCTTCCTGTTCTATTTGAAAAAAAAAAATTTTACAGAGGCCATGAAAAGTCAAATCATGGGACTGGAGAATTGGCTCAGCTGTTAAGAGCACTGACTGCTCCTGCAGAGGACCTAGATTCAGTTCGCAGCACTCACATGACGGCTAACAACTGTCCGTAATTCCAGTTAAGTCAGTTTTTCTGAGATATAATTTACATATAGTAAAATGTTCTCTATGAAGGTTTACGGTTTTATGCAATTGCATAGCTGTAATCAAATATAGAATATTTCCATCACCTCAAAAAAGTTTTTTCTAGTCAGCCTCCTTTTCCTTCTGCTAGATTCTAGCAACTTTGGATCTGTTTTCTGTTCCCATATTTTATTGTTCCCAGAATGTAAAATAAATGGAATCATTCAGCATGTAGACTCATGCCCTTGCATGAAGTGTTCAAGAAATATCTGTGGTGTTGCTTGTATTAATTGGTAGTCTTTTTATTGTTGCTGCTGCTGAATGCTACAATTAGTTGATATATTTACCAACTAATGGACATTTGGGTTTTTTCTGGGTTTTTGATGATTCTGAATAAAACTTCTGAATTTATGTACATATTTTGGGATGGGCACATTTTGTATGGTGGGTGTATACTAACTTCTTAAGAAACTGCCTGTCTCCTTCCTGTCTGAACTGTGTGCTGTGTTGCCTTCTGCCGTTCCAGTTGCTCAGCATTCCTGCTGGCACTGGGCAGTGGCAGGGCTTTGTTGTCTGCTGCTTGTTTAGCCTAACTTCTTATTTTCACTCTTAGTGCGATTTTGATTTGATTTCTCCAACGAATGATTTAACGCCTGGCTTGGTTTCGTAATGAGCCTAGTCTTGTATACTTGGTGCAAGTTTAAGGTTTTGCTCAGTACTCTCAGGAGAGAGGAGTAGGAGTCTCCTCAAGTAGTTCTTAGGAGGCTGTTTGAGAAAGCGATTGGCATAGTTCCCATAGAAGGAAGAACAAGAACTTGAGAAATCCAAAAAACGAGTGGTTCCACTTTGCCTTGATTGCTTTGCCTATCTGGGATATTTTTTTTTCCCATGGGATTTTTCTCCTTTTTTCCCTTTTATCCATCAAAAAAGGGAATATACTCACATACACTGTAAAGTTTGTCTCTAAATCATGCCTCAAGACTTTGTTTTCCAGGTTGGTTTTTAACCTTTGTGAGAAGCCCATATAATCAGGAAACAAAAGATTTTTGCAGATTTTCTTCATGTAATGATCCTTCTACTTTCTCACCAAAGATAATCTTTTGAAAATTTCAATATTATAATATCAGTTTTATTATAGTCAAGAACTAGATTATTTTATTATTTTTATGTGTATGAACGTATTGTCTACATGTGTGTAAGTACACCCATGTCGTGTAGTGCCCGCAGAGGTCAGAAGAGGGCATTGGATTCCCTAGAACTAGAGTTACAGGCAGTTGTTAGCTGCCATGTGGGTGCTGGGAATCAAACCTGGGTCCTCTGCAAGAACAGCCAGTCATCTTAACTGATGAGCCCCAAGAATTAGATATTTCTTAAATTTGTTTTATTTCTTAAGTATCTGTTTTAAGGAAATAATTGATAGTTCTCTGATGATACTTTACATTTACATGACATTCTGATATATTACAATTTATAGAGCATTTTCAAGAGGTTCATTTTTGACATTCGGAAGCGCTTCATGACAGGTCTATTGATTTGGAGGACCCTGAGCCAGAGAGAGATGATATTTGTATAGGACCCTGAGCCAGAGAGAGAAAGAGAGGCATTTGTATACACAGCCACAATAGTCACCCTGCTCTGAGGATTCACTAGGTACTTTGACTCTTCAGCATAGTGCTCTCACACCTAAGGCCACTTTATAGGAATGAACTAACTTTAGAAAATCTTAATGTTTCTGAAATGGACTCGTTTCATAATTGGAGTGTTGTAAGAATGTAATATTTTTGCATTGAAATTTTATTCATTTTTTTTTTGGTGTGTGTTTTGTTTTGTTGTGGGGTTAGGGGGCTGTCTTTTTGAGACAGGGTCTTCCTGTAGCTGCAGTTGTCCTAGAACTTGCTATGTAGACAGGCTGGCCTCTCAGAGATCCACCTGCCTCTGCTTCCCAAGTGCTGGGATTAAAGGTGGGTGTCACCAGGCCTGGCTTATCCATGCCTTTAAAAGTTGAAATACATGGTGGGCTGGGGTTGTAGCTTGGTGGTAGAATGCTTGCCTGGTGTGCACAAGGGCCCTCAGTTCAAGCCCCAGGACCGCAAAAATAAGTTAACAAAATAAAATGTGTGGTAATCAATAGATAAACAAGCTTTTGATTTAGAAGTAAGGCAGAACATTGAGAACCTGTAAACAAGTCAGTTGTGTCCTGAGCTGAGTCAGGAGCTGAGTCACTCACTGCTCGACAGCAGCAGCCTACTCTGAGCAATCTTAGCTGGAATCAGAAATACAGGTAGACACAGTATTAATGAACCTGTTGTTTCACCTCCTGAGAATCGTATTAGTTCCTAAGTTTAGATACTTGTTAGTGTATTTTTAACAGGTAACCTATGACCAGTACTAGAACAGTGTAGAAGTGAGAGAAATCAGGCTGCTGCAGCTTCCATGCCACAGCCATGCCTGACGGTTTAAGTCATCTGAGGGGATTAGCAGACCAAGTGCAAATGTGGCCTCCTTTCCAAATTTATTTATTTATTGTGTTTTTGAGACAGGGTCTCACTATGTAGCCCTGGCCGGTCTGGAACTCACTATGCGGGCACCAGGCTGGCCTTGAGCTCACAGAGATCCACCTGCTTTCAGCTCTCAAATTTATTGTAGTAAAATAAGGTGCCTGATCTGATGACCAAAGCATCATCTAGCTTTAAATATGAATTTACAGGCCATTTGGTTGATTGGTTTTTAGCTGTCAAAATATGTCAGTCATAGTTAAATAGTTTGTAAACTATTTGTTTTTAAGTTCTGAAACATTTTAAAATCCTACAAACTGAATGAGTTCTAGGTATAATTTGTTGAAGCAACACAGGAGCAAGTGCGTATTGAGGAAGTGCATATTTTATAAACATTTACAAACACACATTAGCCAAGTCAGCTTACTTACATTTTATTTCTTGAATATTTTTATACTAAGTAATTTGGAACAGATGCCATATATTGATGTTCATTTTATGTTACAGTGTTCATACACCTGTTAATAGTGCAAATGAGTTTATTACAGACTTTATAGAGTCAACTCTTAATTTCTTTGTACTTTGAACAAAGCTTTTAGAACAGGCACAAAGTATTCTTTTTAAAGAACACTTTGTATATGAAGATTTGGATTTAGCAAGCAAATTAAAGTAGGTGGATAATTACCATTAAATCTCATAGTTTAAATAATTAAAGCTGGACTGGAGAGATAACTCAGTGGGTAAGCACACTGGTTGCTCTCAGGTCTGATTCCCAGTGCCCATCTGTAACTCCACTTTAAGAGACTTCAACGCCTTCTTCTGACCATGGGTACTGCACGACACGAGTGCACTTACATACATGCAGGCAATAAATTCATACACATAAAATAAAAACAATAAATAAAATATTTTAAAAATAAAGAATAAAAGCCTTCCTTAAGCCATTTTTGTTTTTTTTTCAAAATTTAAAATTGGTTTTCAAAACTTTCAGTTTCAGGACTGGTAAGAGGACTCAGTAGGTAAAGGTGCTTGCCACCATGCCTGACAACTGAGTTCAGTCCCCAGGCCCACATGACTGAAGGAGAGAATCAGCTCCTGCAGGTTGTCCTCTGACCTCCACTGCATATCACACACAGCTGTGTTTCAATTCGTTTCTAGAAATTTACTTAAGTTTTCAGAGCACTTTATATTTGCAGAAGCATCAGCTGTACACATTATGAAACTTACAGACTGTAAGGATTTAGTCTTTCTGCTTCTGTGATTTTGTTTTTAGTACGAAATACTGTAAAATAGTCATTTTCATTTTAGCTGATCAGAAACATGCATATAAGAATCTGTTCATAGCTGGGCGTGGTGGTACATGCCTTTAATCCCAGCACTTGGGAGGCAGAGGCAGGCTAAGGCAGGCAGATCTCTGTCTAGCCTCCAGGTCAGCTTGGGACTACAGGAAGACTCTGTCTCAAACAACAACAACAACAATAATCTGCTTGCGTTTCTTATACAGTACAGGCAGTTTTAATTTTTGGTCATATTACTTCCTTCATGATTTAAGTATTTGGTATTTCTTAGCAATTTCCTGAAATCCTTAATATGTGTGTATGTGTTTTAAATATAAATTATCCCATTTATTTTTTTAATTTTATTTATTATTTTTTTAACAGGGCATAGGGTAGGGGTTTATTTACAGAAGAGTGGACACCATATATTTACGGCTGTGCTGTAAGTCCACACTCAAATACAGATCTGTGACCTCCCAAAATGATGTGCTTGTTTTGAGTATATACCAAAAGGAGCTAAATTATTTTATGTATAGTGTATGTGGATATTATATAAATTTAAAACTAATATAAATTCTTCACAATAGGAACTTTATTTGAAAAATTTGAGCCTAAACTAAATATTCTGGGTATAATTTGACAATGGTGAAAAGGCTGACCAAGAAGACTGAGCTGTTTAGAAGCTATAGAGGAATACTACTTGAAATTGAGTTGAACTTTTGTTAATAAGTATAGTTTGCATTATTTTCTGATCGTATGTATTCCTAAACTAATTTTATTAGAAAAGCTTGCGTGTTTAGGAATGCTGTGATTTGATTTTTAAATCAGCTGAGTCAAGAGATCTATATAGTGATGTATTTGAACTTCAGTTTTCATCCATTTAAAAAAGAAACATTCAAACATGAGGTCACAGAAGTAGAAACAGTAGTTTAATTCTGAAAAAAAAGTCTTTAAAATGATAACTTGATTTGTATCAATTTGGTATCTGCAGCCTCTGGTTCTATTACTAGCTTATTTCTAAACTGGCTGTTACAGATATACTGAGTAAAACATTTATTAATCAAATTTTAAAAACACCATCAAACTTGTTATATTAAAGACCCCAGTTTTCTAAGTCAATCTGTTACCACAACTAACAATCTAAATTTTAACTGAACAAAGTGAGTTTTTCTTTTTTGTTTTGTTTTGATTCTTTTTTATTTTTTTGAGACAGGGCCTCATTGTAGCCCCAAGTGGCCTGGAACTCACCAAGATCCTCCTGCTTCTGCCTCCCAAATGCTTGGATCAAAGGCACATGCCACCACACCTGGTACAAAGTGGGTTTTAAATATTGACATTTTTCTAAGTGGTTCTTAAGATATTAGGTCAGTATTAGACATTCTGTGATTCTTACTGCTCTGCTCACCAGCAGCATTTTAATATTATTCAGGATTAGTTATATGTATCTTAAATTTTCAGACTATCTTAAAAATACATTTTAGTGGTTTTCTATTCTGTAATCATATACAGTCTTTTTAATGTTAACATTTAAAAAAAATTTTATGTATATGAGTGTATTGCCTGCATGTATGTAAGTATACCCATGTCATGAAATGCCCTCGGAGGTCAGAAGAGAGGGCATTGGATCCCCTGGAACTGGAGTTATGGATGGTTGTCAGCCACCATGTGGGTGCTGGTAATCAAACCTCAGTCCTCTACAAGATCAGTCAGTGCTCTTAACCGCTGAGCCATCTTTCCAGCCCCTAATGTTAACTTTTAAACTACATAAATTATTTTATGTTTAAATTACCCAGATTTGGCCAATGAGAATAATGGTTTTTACTGATTCTTGGGTCCTCTTGATACATGCCTGCCATTCTTTGAACACTTGCTTTTTTGCAGTGCAAGATATTCCAGGCTCTTGTACTTTTTCAGCCATTTTTACCAAGACCTCTGGATACTAATTTTTGTTGTGGAAATGGTACCTAGAAACCAAGGTCCTGGACACTAGATATACTCACTGTTAGAAGCATTCCATTGCTTTAAATACTTCTCAGTGGAAGGAGCTAAATAATGAGCATTAGTACCAGTAAGAATCTGTATTTTATATCCCCAAGAACACTTAGTAAAAGGCTGTGCTCTTTTTTTCCACATAGCACGTATGTGAAATATCAGAGAACAACTTATGGGAGTTGGTTCTCTCCATCATGTGGGTTCCAAGGATTGAACTCAGATCATCAGGGTTGGTGACAAGCGCCTTTATGCACTAAGCCATCTCCCCAGCCCAGGTTTTTGTTTTTTTCTTTTTGAATACCAAGAAATCATTTATTTCATTCTTATATTTAAATATGCTTAACATTTACACAGTATAATTATGAATACTGTGTGTTGTTGTGCAGACCCCTTAGAAACTCGGTTTACACACAAATTTTGCACTTCTACAAATTTATAGTAATAAGCTATTTTTCTTTTAAAAGTTGTGGTAAAATACACATGCATAACATGATACTTGCCATCTTAACTTTCTTTTTTTTGGTGGTAGTGGGGTACTAGGGCAGGAACTCAAAACTTCCCTCATCTAGGCAGGCAGTTTGCCACTGAACTGTAGCCTCAGCTCCAATCTTAACTACTTTTGAATGTCCATTTTAGTGGTGTTGGTACATTGCTGTGCTGTCATCACTGCCATCTGTTTGTAGAATTCTTCTTAGCTTGCTGAATTTGAGACTCTATCCATTGAACAACTCTCCACTCTTCTTCAAACCACCATCTGCTTTCTGTCTCTGAATTTGACTTCTTGATACAAGGCTGAAAAATATTCCATGGGGTATGTGTGTAAATATTTGTCCATTTTGTTTATGCATCTATTAGTTGATGGGCACGTAGGGTGCTTCTACCTTTTGACTGTTACAATGTGGCTGTCTACAGGGGTATGCAAATATTGTTGTTGGCTCTGCTGTCATTTCTTTTGTTTGTACCTAAAAAGTAGGATTTCCTGATCTATAGACAGTTTTAACAACTACAAATTACTTTTTTTTTTTTTTTTTTGTCTTTTTGAAGCAGGGTCTCCATGTAGCCTCAGCTGTCCTGGAACTCACTATGTAGACCAGGCTGGCCTTGAACTCACAGAGATCCGCCTGCCTCTGCCTCCCAAGTACTGGGACTACAGGCGTGCACCACCATGCCTGGCTCAAATTACATTTTTAAAAAAACTTAACTATAGCCTGAAATGATTTAATACTTTGCAGCATCAGTAGTGGTCTATAGGCCTTAAATCTACAGCTTGACTGGGAGCTCATGACACCACATTTAGTCAGCCCTGACTTATTTTACAATACACAGTGGTATTCTAATCACTCATGTAAAATAATACTTGCACATTATTATAGACTGTATTTCATTCCACATACAAAATGGTTTCTTTGCACTTTTCTTGCTTTTTAGAAACCTTCCCTTGGGTCACGTCTGCTGATAGCAAATGTCTTAGTTTCTTCACCTGAGAATGCCTTGATTTCTCAATGGGCCCTGCAGGACATCCTCACTGGACCTGCAGTGCTGGGCTGACAGTTTTTCTCTTTAGAGCCTTTGAAAGAAAGGTGCTGTGCCCCTCATTAGCTTCTTCTGGTTGCTGATGTGAAATACGTACCTAGTCTGAGTTGTTTTCTTTCTACAGTAAGATTTTATTTGTTTATTTTATATGTTTGAGTGTATTGCCTACATATACATAAATGCACCCATGTCATGCAGCACCCATGGAGGACAGAAGAGGGCATCAGATCTCCGGAACTGGAGTTACGGACAGTTGTTAGCTACCACGTGGGTGCTGGGATTTGAACCTGGGTCCTCTGTAAGAACAACCTGTGCTCTTAAACACTGAGCCATCTCTCCAGCCCCTACAGTGAGATTTGGTCAATTATTTTCATTTATTATTTTGGGTAATTTCTGGGTTTTTTTTTTTTTAAATTTATCTTTGGAGTAACTGATTCTTTCTTCTGTTTTCTTCATTCTACTTTTGAGTCCAGTCAGAGATCTTAGTCTCAGTTGCTATATTTGTTCTTTACTGAGGCTTTTGTTTTAATTGTTTGTTCTGTTTTTGTTAATGATTGCTCCCTGGGAACATTTTTGTGATGGTGGCTTTAAACTCATGTTAGAAAATCAGTGTCTCTGTCATCTTGATACTGGCTTCCGTTATTCTCAATGAGGTTGTGATTTTCCTGGTTCTTGGTATGAGTTTTTTAAAGACTTGTTTTTATTTTCAATAAGATTTATTTTTATTTTCAATTTTGTGTGGGCACTTGCATGTGTAGGTGAGTGTAGGTGCCTCAAGAGGTCAAAGGTGTCAGGTCCTGGAATCATAAGCAGTTGTGAATTACCTCACGTGGGTGCTGGGAATTGAACTCTGGCCTTCTGCAAGAACATGCTTTTATCTGCTGAGCCATCTCTCCAGCCCCCATAAGTGAAAAAAACTTTTTTTTTTTTGGTCTTTTTGAAACAGGGTCTCCCCGTAGCCACAGCTGACGTGGAACTCATTATATAGACCAGGACTCACAGAGATCTACCTGCCTCTGCCTCCCAAGTGCTAGGATTAAAAGCATGCATCGCCATGTTGGGCTCTATAAGTGAATTTTAAAATGTGTCCTAGACACTTTAGATATTATGCTGTGAGACTGGATCTATTTTAGTTGTTTATTTTTGCAGACCTCTCTGATACCATGCCAGGTGGGAGGTGGGGGCATTCCCTCATTGCTGCAATGGCAGAAGCAGCCCTGGTTCTTCAGCTGTCGGGGAGTGCCTTGGGTGGACAGTACTTCTTCCCCTTTTGTAGCTGACACCTGCCTGGAAGGGAAGGATAGGAGCACTTTGTTGTTTCTGCCTGGGTGGCTGCCTCTGTGTGTGTGTGTGTGTGTGTGTGTGTGTGTGTGTGTGTGTGTTCACGGAAGTGAAAAGTGTGTGTATGTGTGTGTGAAGCTGTGGTGGGGGCAGGGGGACAGGTCTTTTTTTTTCTTTGCCATTGGCTAGGGCAGTGTGGTCAATGTCTTATGTTTCCTGTTTTGTGAGATTTTTTTTTCCTAGTCTGTTTACTAGAGAACAGTCTTTTAGAGTATAGAATCTGTACCCACTTAAACCAGGGTGGATTAGCCAAAAAGCAGTCCTAGGGAATGTACTGTCACCATTCCTAGCCCCTCTGCTTCATCTCTGCCCTTCTCAGTCCTCTTTCATTGTTTGTCTGTAACATTTTTAGTCAGCAGGAGGAAGAGGAGAAAGCACATCTGTTAGGTCTGACTGTAAACTTTTAAAACTTTTGAAGACTGGAATATTTTGTGTGGCTTAAAGTTTGTTACAATAATTCTTTAACCACTATCTAAATAAATGACATTTTCTTTTCATTTTAAAGGCTTCTCCTCCTTCTGACCATTAGAAATATAGATTGTTTGGAATATATCTAGGACTCCTAACAGTTAATGTTTATCATCATAAACCTCTACTTTGAGTCTCTTTAGTTCCTTCCTCCATGTTCTTATGTACTGCCCCGCACATGGCTTATGATCTGGGTATTAAGGTGTCAATATTACTTGGTCTTCATTGTGCTGGTTTACTTGGGTTTGTCTTTTGCACGTGTTTCCTGCAGGCACATTGTTTGTACACACTAAGAGTACAGTCCTACACATTTTCCCACATCATTTTCATGGGTTCTGATGCTCAGGCAAATTGCTGTTGTTCCCTTATCTTGGTTAATTGTTTTATCTCTTGAATAGGAGGAAAAATGAGAGGTACGACTTAAATTTTTAACTTAATGTAAGTTAATTAAATCTGCCAAGTTTCCCTCTTTTGTTACAAAAGCAAAGATGCATACAGTGCCAGAAATAGATAGCTTAGTTCATATTTTAATGTTACCTAGTCTTCCTTCTGTGAATATACTTAATTTATCCATTGAAGTGTGATTTGAATGTTTGCAGCATTGTGCTATTTGAGTGTACAATGGTAATTATGAATCCATGGAGTCTAGAAGAGGGTGTTTGATCCTTTGGAACTAGAGTTACTGATGGTTGTTAGCCACCATGTGGGTGCTGGGCACCGAACCCAGATCCTCTGCAAGTGCAGCCAGTGCTCTTATCCACTGAGCCACCTCTCCAGTCCCGTGCCATATTGATTTTTAAGCACTTGACTAGATAAAAACCTTGAGAGCTATTACTAATAGTAATAGCATATTACTTTATGTATTCTGAATGTTAGTATCTTATAATAGAATATATAGTCTATAACTATTTTCTCCTGCTCCATGGATTATCTTTTACTCTGATAGTACACAACATTTTTTTATGAAGTCCAGCTTTTTCATTTTCTGTATTTTTCATGTCCAGGAGATCATTACTAAGTCCAACATCATGACACACTATTTTATTTATTATTTTTATTTTATGTGTGTGAGTGTGTTATCTGCATGCATGTAAGTGCACCTGTGTTATACAATGCCTGAGGAGGTCAGAAGAGGGCATTGGATCCCCTGAAACTGAAGTTATAAGTGGTTGTTAGCCACCTTATAGCCAGCTTATGGCCAGTGCTCTTAACTGCTAAGCCATCTCCAGCTCCAAAATAAATATTTTCAAGTCAGCATCTTCTGTAGTCCAAGCTGGCCTAGAACTTGTTGTATAACTCAGACTGGCCTTGAACTTGCGGTACCATGTTTGATATGAGGTTTTTTTTTTATAGCTATTCATTTCATTTTGTATTTCACTTTTTAGCAAATAAAAAACTTTCTGACCAAGATTAAGCAACAAATAACAATTTTGTTGGCAACCTAAGAACATCTAGTTTTTTAGATAAGTGGGGAAGAAAAGTCTTATTTCGTCTTGTTTCATAGTAGAAGTTTTTTGGAGAAGTACACAGTAAGTGAAGTACTAACATTTGTGTCTGGTGACTGTAGGAACTGTGAGGAGGGTGAAGAGCATGGAGAGGGAATAATTCTAAGGAATGGTGAGAGAAGGACCTGACTGGGAAAGGTGCTGTTGTGATTATCTTGAGCTGTGAACAATCTGTCCCCAGATCTACTGACTTGCTCACACTATAGCAGCTCAAGAAGACAGACTATGGCAACTTATTTCTGCTCTGTGAGGCTTCAGCTGAGCAGCTGAAGGCTGGAGCTGGAATCCTCTGAAGACTCCTCTTAGATGTATGGTGTTGATGCTGGTTGTCAGCTAGGATTTCACTGGGGCCAGGACTGGCACGTCTACAACATGGCCTTTCCATTTGGCTGCTTGACTTCCTCCCAGCATAGAAGCTATGTTATGAAGTCATGCATGAGCCAAGAGTTGTATGCCATCTCTAACACAGCTTTGTAAGCCATGTTGTGTAGCATAAAGAGGTACCACGGCCCACCAGTGTGAAAGTAGATGGGCATTAGAGTACTACTTTTGTTGGGAGCATATCAAAGAATTTGTGCACATGTTTTAGAGCCACCACAGTGGTTTAGATCTGTTAGTGGGTTAGTGACCACTGTACACTGTACACCCTGCAAGACAGGCTTTGTTCCCTGTGCTACTCTAAGTATTAGAGCAGTTTCAGAAGCTGCTTGCAGTTTATACTGCTTTGTGAAAGATATAGGCAGCATTCCATACCAAAAATTTCAAGAATGAACCAGTCTTTTATCAAGATGTTCTTTCTTTGGGAAATTGTTTTAAGGCAAATGTTCTACACGGACAGGCAGTATTGTAATAAAAATTTGAAGGTTGCTTAAAATGCCCATTTAGTAGCAGAAGAATTATTTTTTTATGATAAAAAATTGCAGTTTTTAAACTAGGTGTTTTGGAAAACATTTACAGCAAAGTAAATATCTAGGGACAAGAAACAATTTAAATTGTGTTATGTAGAATGATTCTGTTGATTCTGTAAATTGAAAAGATTCTGGTAGAATATATATCAAATTGTTAAGAATTTTTACTTTAGAGTTGTTTTGTGGCTTTTTTTTTTTTTTCCATGTTGCCCGAGCTGTCTAACTCACTGTGTAGCTGAGGACGCCTTGAACTTCTGATCTCCTACCTCCACCTCCCAAGTTATAGGGTTTCAATTGTGCACTACTGTGCCAGATTTGTGTGATGCTGAGGATGAAACTCAGGGCTTTGTGCATCCGAGTTAAACACTACCGACTGAGCTACATCCCCAGCCCTCTGGTTGCTTTTTGAAAAATTAATACAGTAAAAGCAAAATTACCTTTAAATCAGTATGCTCTCTTTATTAACTAAAAGAGGAAGCAAAAGATAAATATATATCAAAGAAGCATAGAATACTATAGAATCAAGATTTCAAGACATTACTTCTTTTTTAAAAAAAAAATATTTATGTGTATGAGTATATTGCCTGCATGTATTTAAGTGCACCTGTGTCATGCAGTGCCCACAGCAGTCCGAAGAGGACATCGGATACCCAGGAACCAGAGTTACAGATGGTTGTTAGCTGTCATATGGGTGCTGGGAACTGAACCCATGTCCTCTGCAAGAATAACAGTACTCTTAACTGTTGATCCATCTCTCTGGTCCCTAAGAGATTACTTCTTGATTATGGATTACTTTTATTTTTATGTTTCTATTTTTTAGTTAAAAAAAAAAAAACATGATGGTGGCGCATGTCTTTAATCCCAGCACTCGGGAGGCAGAGGCAGGTGGATCTCTGAGTTCAAGGCCAGCCTGGTCGGTCTACATAGTGAGTTCCAGGACAGCTGGGGCTACAGGGAGACCCTGTGTCAAAAAAGACAAAAACAAAACAAAACAAAAAACCCCGTGACTTATAAGAAGAGATTTATCGGGGCTGGAGAGATGGCTCAGCAGTTAAGAGCACTGACTGCTCTTGCAGAGGATGCAGAAGACCTGGGTTCGATTTCCAGCACCCACATGGCGGCTGCGAACCGTCCTTAACTCCAGTTCCAGGGGAATCCAAAGCCCTCTTCTGACCTCCATGGCATTGCACGACACGGGTGCACTCACATACATGCAGACAATACACTTATACACATAAAATAAAAAAAATATTTAAAAAAATAAGAGATTTATCTTAAGGCTGCCTCTTCTTGTTAAAATGTACCTGCTTTCCATATTAATCTTAATATCACTACCATATATTTTTAGTAACTAGACCATGTGTTTTTAGTAACTATACAAAGCCTATCATTAAAATTACAGTATAACTTAACGAGTAAAATCACAGCTGGTGTACCAATACTTTAATTAAAACATGTTTTATCACAGAAATGTCTTTAGGTTAATTGCTTTCATTTCACTGTCTTTCCCCTTATTTTATGGGAGTCATTTAATTCATTTTGTTCTTATATGCCATAGGATGTGTTTTGGAGATGCAGACAAAATATCTTTGATGAAATGAAGAAGAAATTTTTACAGGTAGTCTACTGGTATAATTGCTTCATTGTGGTAGTCAGCAGAGCAAGTAGCAGCATGCTAGTGCTTTTATCTAATAACAAGGCATGTCTTGGGTTTTATGCTTGTTTGGCTATTCTATTTCTATCCAATTTTAATGATATAAAAATCACTTTAAATAAAATTTATGTCTTAATAGTCCTTTGTTTTTGACAAGTAAATGAGGAAAAAAGTAATACAAAAACTATAGAACACTTTTGATTTGGATATGATATTTGTCTATTTTTAAGGAAGTATTTAGTTTCTGTAATATTAATAGTGATTAATAGTGTATATACTAGTGATTAAATAAATTAATAACTTTAAAAGTTACTGCCTGGAACTCTTTTAATAAGATTATCTATTTTATGTATTTATGTATGTGTATATATATATATATGTATGCATGTATGTATGTATTTATTTATTGTGGGGGAAATGTACCACTTATGCATGTGGAGGTCAGAGGACATCTTGCCAGGGTGTCCATTTTCCTACCATGTGGATTCTGGGAATTAATCTCAGGACTTCAGACTTGGTGGCAAGCATCTTTAAAACCCACTGAACCATTTCTCTGGCCCTCTGCCTGGAAATCTTTCTTGAAGAATTAAATAAAACTGAACTTCCTGATCGCCTGTGTTCATTATAAACCCAAACTTAACGTGTGTATTATAATCTGACCATTAGTTCATATTTCATTTTCCTTAGCTCCCTCTAGATACCAGTTTTTCCTGTTTCTTCCTGATGTCTTCCATGTTCCCAAATAATGGCATGGACCACATTGAAAAAGATGTTACAGATAACATCACATAGGTTAGGGCTTTGGAATGGAGTGTAAAGTGCATCCTAAAGATAAAGTAGTCTTTTTTTTTTTTTTTTTTTTTTTTATTAACCTTAATCACATCAATCAGCAGCCCAGGAATTGCCACTTGTTAAAGTGAAAATGCACAGTCCAGAGATACTGAAAAATTTTATAAATTTTAATAGCAAAAATAAACAGTACATTTTTAAAACTCTGTAGCAGTAAATTAATCATGACTGTGGGTGCGCACAGCAAAGATCTGAGACGAGAGTTCTTTCTTCAGGGCAGCTCCTATTCCCAGAAGTAGAGAATGGACACTGTGTATGAGTTTGAAACTGTGTTTTTTTCTTCAGTATTATTGAAAAGAAGAAAATCTGGAGAGAAAACAGGTGGTTGTGTATGGAAGTAATGCTTTAATTCTGTAATTTTTTTATCTCAGAAAAATCAAATACTGATAATTTGAATTTTGTTAAGTATTTTCTCTACGTTAATGACATTGAACACTATCAATTTACACCTTAGTTTGTATTTTTAAATAAGAAACATCTAAGAATTGTTTTTTGTTGTTGTTCGATTGATGATTTTGTTTTCTGCAGTATTGAGGATTGATCTTAGGACCTCACCTGTTAGGCAAGCATTCTGCCACTGAGCTGTGTCCCTAGCCCTTTAAAAAGTTTTTATTATGAGTCAGTCTCACTGTATTGACCTAACTGGCCTTGAACTTGTGATCCTTCTGCCTCGGTCTCTCAAGTAGCTGCAGGCCTGTAAGACCCTGCTCAATTTTGGATTTTTTTTTTTTTTCAAAGACAAAAATCAGCTGGGTGTGGTGGCACAAACCTTTAATCCCAGAATTTAAGAGGCAGAGACAGGCGGATCTCTGTACATTTCAGGCCAGCCATAGCTCCATACTGAAACCTTGTCTCCACCCTCTGTCCAATGTTAGCATCCATGACCTCAAAGTTGAACTGTAAGAGTGTTCAGAAGAAGAGACAAGATGATTTAAGAGAGCAGTGTGCCCTCAGCAGCCGCTCCTGCTGTTGGAATTACAGTCTGAACTACCCTAGCTGTCCTTGCAGCAGGACTGTATCTTTGGAAAAGAAGTGTTTCCTCTCCCAACATGCATACTTTTTTGTAACAAGGTTATAGTTCTGTTTTCCTGTTTATTTTTTGAAGATTCTTTTCCACCTATGCTAGAAAATCACCTGAGTGTACAAGCAGTGAGCTTAGACCCAAAACAGCCTTGGCCTTGGCATGTTGTACTTAGGATAGCTGCTGCTGCTTTTACCCGTATTCTCACTAGGCCAGTACTGCTATGTGTTGCGTGTATAATAAGTAGGCTTAGTTGTGATTATACTTTTCTTCTACTTGGCTGGATTTTCTATATAGACACTTTGTGCCATTCTCTTACCTTGTCCTAAGGTAATACATTGGCCTTTCTAAAGGGAACATTCTGTAGGCTTTTTTCTTTTTTTTTTTTTGGCTTTTTGAGACAGGGTCTCCCTGTAGCCCCAGCTGTCCTGGAACTCACTATGTAGACCATGCTGGCCTTGAACTCACAGAGATCTGCCTGCCTCTGCCTCCTGAGTGCTGGGATTAAAGTGCGCCACCACGCCCAGCTGCATCAGACTCTCAATCACATAAGTTCACACATGGGCAATGATAGGGGTCTTGGAAATTAAGTCATATATCTAAGTTCGCAAAAA
>NW_008355789.1:4146705-4178122 GCF_000622305.1 Nannospalax galili
TTTTGACATCAGGTTTTGTTCCCTTCCCTAAATCTTGTATATCCTCTGGTGCCTTCCTATCCCCACCACCAGTACTGCCACCATTAATCTTTCTATAATAGACTAGAATTTGCATGTGCTGAACTATATTTTGCTGTTTGTTGTTATCTATTGCTGTGTAACCGCCCACCCTAACATTTAATGGCTTAAAAGAACAATTAGTTTATTTACTCAGGATTCTGTGGGATGGGATTGGGTAAGGGCCTAGCTATTTGGTTCTGTTCCTTGAGGCAACATGACTTAGCTCCTTTCTGCCTGTAGCTGGCCTTGGGAGGAATGTCCAAGAAAGCCTTTCTCAGTGCTTAGTGGCCTCCTTCAAACTAGGTGGATAGCTAGGGCTTCCACACAGCATGCTAATCCCAGGTGTTGACGCAGAAAACAATTCTCACCTCTGAGGGGATAAGAGAGTGTTTATTCTGGAGCCAATTATGAATGACCATGGCCCAGGAACACAGATTTAGTGTATCCCAAGTTCCATGTTGCAGCGTGGTAATAGTTCATGAAGTTTTTGTAGTCATAGAACAAAGAAAGCCATACATGAAGACATTGCTCAGATACATTGGTAGAGATGTCAGAGAGGTAGGTTATAGCAAAACTGGGAGAATTCTGAGGATGGCCTTGGGGTGCTATCTGATAGCCTTTGCTTGGTGGAAATTTGGGGTCTGTTCATATATTCGAAAGGATTTTTATCTGTCACAGGATGTTAGGTCTCACATAGGCAAGGGCAATACATGGCTATTAAGGGGGCTAAATATGGGCCAAGATACTCTGGCTCAGGACCTGCAGCATTCCAGCCTCTCCACAGCACTGCAGTTCTAGTCAGTCAGCCAGCCTTTGAGGTGCAGCTGCTTTCCAGGAGTTCTCCTTCACACAAGGTAACTGAATTTCTTACATGCTGGCTGGTTTATAAAAAGGAAGGTTTCTTAAGTCTTGCTTTAAGTGACACAGTATCACATTCATAAGAAAGACAAAAAGGAAAAGAATAACTTAAGAATCAATGAAATAGAATTAAGTAAATTATTATTAATGTGTGTATTAATAATACTCTTCAGTTCAAGGCCAGCCTGGTCTACATAGTGAATTCCAGGACAGCTGGGGCTACAGGGAGACCCTGTCTCAGACAAAAATAATAATAATAATAATAATAATAATAATAATAATACTGTTCAGCTGCTAAAATGATAAATTAGATAAAACTTGAAAGGAAAAGTTGAATAATGTATTTATAGCTAAAGATGAAAAAGAGCATGTGTCTTCTGAGATTGAGTGTGTTTGAGAAGCCTGATTGTACATGCAGGAAAAGCATCGAAAGGTATTCAGCAAAATGTTAGTAGATAGCTCTTGTACAGAATTTTAAGTAATTTCCACATCTCTATACTCTTATTTTTAAAAGGGCAGCATAATTGTAGTATAGAAAAGAGTTAGTGCCATTAAAAGCAGTAAAAGGGACACAGGAGATTAAATTTTGGGTTTCCTATGGCACAGTTGTTCTTCAGATGGGTTCTCGTGGGAGTAACGTATGTGTATCCTGGTAGAAGGAGAGGAATCTGGAGTACTTGTACTTTATATTTAGTGAAGGGCAAGAACTGGAAATAACTGGCCATGTGTGTCTAGCCGTATGATGTTTACTGGGTATGATGAGGCACACCTCTAATTCTAGCACTTGGAAGACTGAGACAGGAAAGTTCCAGGCCAGCCTGATCTGGGGTTTATCTCAAGACTTGTCTCAAAGCAAACGCAAAAAACTACAACCACACAAACAAAAAGCTTAATACTTAAGATTATTTTGAGTTCACTCTTATTATAGATCAGAATTTTTTTAAAAGGTCCAATGTGTTTCTTAATTTAGAATTCAAATATATAGGGTGATCCATTATTGTACAGCTTAAATATGTAGTTAAAGGCTTTTCCTCTTTTTCAGAAGCATATTATTAATGCTCATTTTGTAGGTTTTTTTTTTTTTCCCAAAAGGGGCTTTTCTCATTTCTTTGTTTACTTGTTTGTTTTTGAGATATGGGATCTTACTGTGTAGCCCTGACTGGCCTGAAACTTGCTAAATAGGCCATACTGGCCTTAAACTCACAGAAATCTGCCTGCCTTTGCCTCCTGAGTGCTGGCATAAAAGACCTGCACTACCACACCTGGCTTCGTTTTCATTTTTAGGTGAGTTAACATTAGAAATTAAAGTTTTTATTATCTGAAATGTAGTGCTAGCCAATTTATTCTATGTTATACTTTTATAGCAACTTAATTTCTGTTCAAAAAGAATTGGATTAACCTTAATTCACATGATCCCTTACAAGCCTAAAATTGATGTTACAGAAACAAATTACAAGTTTTACTTCACCTGACAAAAGTCGTGTGGCTGTCTTGTTTTCAGTACTAGTTAGAAATAGTAATTCTACTTATTTTTATTTAAATGGATAATGTAGAAGTAATAAAAGGTTGGAGTTTATTGTAGTTAGAGAAAAAGGAATTCTTGGATCTGGGGCAGTAGCTCCCTGGTAGAGTGCTTGGTTAGTATGCAGGAGACCCTAAATTCAATCCCCAGTATCTGAGGAGAAGGTTCTTATGTGCAGTGCCACTGTGTACAGATTGTTTCTGAATAACCTGTAATGGGGTGGATGGTCAGAGATCCTTCAGGGGAAGCAGGAGAGTCATCATCCAATTCACGTATTACAAATGCCTTTCTGGACTGAGGGGAGATAAGATTGAGAGAGGTTAAACTTCTCAGGAGCCTGTTACCATGATTTTGGTGTACGATAATCCTGATTGTTGCAGGTGAGAAGAAAGAGGAGCAAGGGGTGTCTGGAAGACAGACTAGGTAGGGTTTGGTGGTGGTGTGGGTAAAGAGGGGAGACAAAGTGAAAAGATGCTCAGCTGGACTCTGGTTTCAGCAGCTCGGCAGATGCAGGTGGCACCTGTTCATGAGGCCGTTACATGAGGAGGAGGAAGAACTTCTTCCATCAGACACCTGATCATTCAGCTGTGGTTGATGTGACTGCTACACCATGGGAAGTGGGAAAGAAGAACCATGTTTTAGAGAGCTTAAGGGAGGGCATACCTTTTTTGAGCACAACATTTAAAAAGTTTTGTCTTGACAATTACTGGTAAAAAAAGGAAGGAGCATTTATAACCTAATTTCCAGATTGATAGTTGGAAAGACTTGGTAAGGACACATTTTTAGGGATCAAATTTTGTAATTTTTTAAAGAGGCTTTATTTTTACCTATATGTGTGTGTTTCTGCATGTGTGTGTATGCTACACATGCGTAGTTGCCCACAGAGGCCATAAAAGTGGGTCGGATCCCATAGAGTTTCAAGTGGTTGTAAGCTGGACATGGGTGTTGGGAACAGAACTCAGATCTTCTGGAAGAGCAGCAGTTGCTCTTAACTGCTGAGCCATCTTTCCAAGTTTTATAATTTAAAAAAAATTATTTTTATTTTATATGTTTGAGTGTACTGCCTGCGTGTGAGTGCACCCGTGTTGTGTGATGCTGTGGAAGTCAAAAGAGGGTTTCGGATTCCTCTGGAACTGGAGTTAAGGATGGTTCATAGCTGCTATGTGCGTTCTGGGAATCGAACCTGGGTCCTCTGCAAGAACAGTCATTGCTCTTAACCGCTGAGCCATCTTTCCAGCCCCATTTTTATAATTTTTAATTTAAAATCTTCCTGGCTTATTGGCTGTTGTTTATAATCTTAAAAGGTGAAAGTGAATATCCACAGAATGACTAATTTTCCAGAACATGGTGCTTATGTTTGGTATGATCCATTGGGTTGTGTTTCATACATAGTAAAACAGTACAGAGAAAATAATATTTTGTGGTTCTTATATTGATCATAAAATTTTATGGCTATTTTTGTTTCACTTTAAATAGTGAAAATGTGTGTGTGTGTTTTTTTAAATTTCAGATAGAAAATGCTGCTGAAGAGCCTAGAGTCTTATGTATAATACAAGATACTACTAACTCAAAGACAGTGAATGAACGGATCACTTTAAATTTACCAGCATCTACCCCAGTCAGAAAGCTCTTTGAAGATGTGGCCAACAAAGTAGGCTACATAAATGGAACCTTTGATTTGGCATGGGGAAATGGAGTCAATGCTGCTGATACGGTAAAACCCTCAGTCTTCAAGCACCTGTCTTAAGCGGCTAATGATAGCAACATTCCTATAACTGTTACTATTGCCATTGTTGCCAGGATTATATTAAAGTCTGGATATTGCAATATACCTTTTGTGTCATTAGCAGAAGTGCAATGGCCTCAGATGTTTAGAGATTCTTTTTACCCATCTTTATATTCAGTAATCTTTTTTAACTTCTCTGTTCAACTTCTCTGTGGAGGCCGATTAAATTTGCTGTATTCAGTTTCTAATTTTCATGCAGAAGGGATGGAGGATGTGGTGCCCGGAGCTCCTGACTGTGGGGCCTAGAGGTGATTAGTAGCTGACTGTGTAGCTCTGTCTTGCCTTACTGGCCAGTGTCTATGTTTTCCTGTGGTTGGGAATAAATACTGTTGCCCTCTGCACAGTCCAAGGAGGAAGACGAGAGGCCAGACCCACCGGAAAACTGACCGAATGCTCTTTCCCACTAGTTTACATGGGCTCCCTGGCCTTCATCTAGTTTTCTACCACCCTTATGTCCACCACAGTCTTCTCCTGTAAATACCCTTGAACTCAGGTTTCCTCTAGCTTTAGTTTTCCATATGTCACATTTGTTTTGGGTTCTTAATTTCTCTGAATTCGTGGTGTGTTAATAGTACTCTGTTTTCCTGCACTCTTTCCAGCCTTTTCTTTTAAAACGTCCTCCCCACCTATCCCCTTACCCAAGCATTTCATGGAGTTTGAAGGATTATTCGGTAGACATATGATTAGGTTACCATCTGATCCAATGCTGTATTAATTTTTATTACAAAAATAATTGAGTTAAATGAAGACTGTTGAACCTTAGATATTTTATTTTCAAAGAAGTAGTCACTTCCCCCCTGGGATCCTTGGAATCCTGACAGTAAATTTGAAATGAATATCTTCTACTAGGAAGCCCTTTTGTCAGGGGTCCTTCTGAAGGTTGAATTGTGTTAGTTATATTTTAGTTATACCACATACATATTTTGTGATTTGAGGGGAGAGACATGGTCTCACTTTGTAGCCAAGGTGACCTGGTGTTCACTCTAGAGCCCTGGTAGGAGTTGAACGTGCTGTGATCTTGCTGCCTCAGCCTCCCGAGTGCTGGAATCATAGGCATGAACCACTGTGCCTGCCTTTGGTTTGAATGGTAAGTCTGCTGCTCCTTTGGGAATTCTCATTTATGTATCAAACGTCTTACAGTTGTGGGCTACATAAGCTTATCTTTAGTTTTTTATGAAAAATCTATTAAATATTCTGTTTCTTGCATTTTGGAAAACATGGGGATACATGTATAGGTTTTTGCATGCATGACACTTCATGTGGCCTCTTAACCCTTTCTTTCTGCAGGGTTTTACATGATGGGGAATGTGAGCCTCTGGGATGCCTGTAGCATGTGTGCTGTCATTGGGCTTAGCCATCCAGCTCAGCAGTAGATGAGTTCATCTGAAAACTAGCTGAAAAGTTTAACTGAATCATTACTGGGGAAAAAAATGCTATTTACATGTAGATATATATGCATTTGATGCTTTTTATTATTTACAATTAATTTTCTCATAATCTCAGATATTATTTTTATATCCATAGACACCACTGGATCATACCAGTGACAAGTCTCTTCTTGATGCTAATTTTGAGCCAGGAAAGAAGAACTTTCTGCATTTGACAGATAAAGATGGAGAACAGCCTCAAATACTGTTGGTGAGCTATTTAGAAAGATTGACATTCATAATTTTTGTGCACTTGTCATGTACTACTTAGGGATGCAGTTTTCCAAAGGAAGAAGAGATGTTTTATAACTGTGCAGTATACCATTCGTTTTTCATTTTGTTTTGGTGTGCCCCAAGTATTCATTGGGCATCTGTAGCCTTTTTTGTTTACAGTCTGTTGAAACATTGGGGTTCACAAAACTGCTGTCTTCAAGATCAGTGCTATACCAGGGATGCGGTAGGTCTAGGTTAAAACATCATAAAGATCTGTATTTCAGTGGCCCTTCCTTTGGTTATGCATTCACTTGCCAGCTCTGAAACACATCAATTTTTTTATTACGTTCTCACTCCACTCAGCCTTCCTTGTCTTTTTGGAATGATGAGTATGTCAGTTAGAGCCTTTGCTTCCATTCTTTTAGTGTTCATTCTTCCTTGAACAAGCTTTCTTATCTAGTCTAGTAGCCTTAGAGGTTAATCCATTAACTCCTAATCGGGCAGTTTTCCAGAGTTTTTACCTTTGAAGGGGTACATATGTATAACTTACAAAAACTGTACCTTCAGAATACCTTTTGTCCTCTAATTTAAAACTATGGTAAGTAAATCTTGTTTGATAGTTATATAAGAATACATTAAAAAGATGTAGGTTAAAAACAGTTAAGAAAACCAGTTCTGATTTACCTGGCTATTTTACAGACAGAAGTGAAGGCTCAGTCCTTGCTGTCAATAAAGCTTTGCTTAAGAAAAAAATACTCTGTTCGATATCCTTCATTTAGAAACCAATTGTGAATGAAGATGTATCTTGGAGCAGGAGATAGTAATTAAACACAGTGTGTCCATGTGTCTATGCTGCAACAATACCAGACTGTGCTTTCTGACATCCCTGAATTTCACCTTTTTATTTTTCTGGCAGCACAAGATTTTGATTAGTCTTGGGTGACTTGAAATATAAATTAGCTATTAATTTAGAGAACTCTGGATTCAGAGTTTGAATTGCTTAATAATTATTCTTCAGCTCATCCTAATTATGTTGTTTATGTCCTTTGATCCTTTTCAACATATTACACAATAATAGAAAGTTTCTTTTTGGAAACTGCGAGTAGCTCCCTCATCCTACAGTTGAATACCCCTCCCCTACCAGGCCTAACTGAATGATGTAAAGTGAATGATAGGCTCTCCTTGAGGTGGTACTTTTGACTACTAGGGCCATACTTCTCCTTTCCTCACGTAAATCAAACATTTAAAAGGGAATATGAGCACTTCTTGGTCTGTGTGGAACATCTCAGAACTGCCTGTAGGGGATGGTAAAGGCATGTAATCCCCCTCCCCAGCCCCCCAGCCCCTCGGATACATCTTCCCATTGCCACAGCAGGTGCTTTTCATCATTCAGCACAGTCACTTGTCAGTAAGTACTGGTTGTGCTGTGTTTTAGGAGGAGTCCAGCAATGTGGATGACAGTGTTCACGACAGGTTTATTGGCCCACTTCCAAGAGAAGGTTCTGTGGCTTCTACCAGTGATTATGTCAGCCAAAGCTACTCCTATACATCAATTTTGAACCATTGCCACAGCAGGTGCTTTTCATCATTCAGCACAGTCACTTGTCAGTAAGTACTGGTTGTGCTGTGTTTTAGGAGGAGTCCAGCAATGTGGATGACAGTGTTCACGACAGGTTTATTGGCCCACTTCCAAGAGAAGGTTCTGTGGCTTCTACCAGTGATTATGTCAGCCAAAGCTACTCCTATACATCAATTTTGAACAAGTCAGAAACTGGTAAGATTTGCTACTGTTGTATTTTCTTTTTATTTTATTTCATTTATTTATTTTTATTTTATGGTTGAGTGTATTGCCTACATATATGTAAGTCGCCTGTGTCGTGCAATGCCCATGGATTGCAAAAAGGGCATCAAATCCCCTGGAACTGGAGTTAGAGATGGTTGTTAGCCATCATGTGGGTGCTGGGAATTGAACCCACATCTTCTACAACAGCAGCTAGTGCTCTGCTGAGTCATCTCTCTAGCTCCTACTGTTATATTTTCATAAAATCATAACCTAGCAAGTTCAAGCCTAATCTCTTCACTTTATCAGTAAGAAAACCAAGACCCAGAGCAAGATTAGCAGCAGTCAGCCGCAGAGTCTGCACTGCTGGTTGTGTGATTGTCCCACTTCATCCCATGTTGTCTTTACTGTTACTACCTTTATTTATTGATGACCTGAAAGATGCTGGATGGACTATAGTCTTACATATATTTTTTAAAATATTTTATTTATTCTTTTTATTTTATGTGTATGCGTGTATTTTTTGCATGTATGTAAGAGCACCATTGTTATCAGTGACAGAAGAGGACATTGGATCCCTTGGAAATGTAGTTATGAAAAAAGTTAGCTGCCATGTGAGCTCTGGGATTCAAACCTGGGTCCTCTGCAAAACAATCAGTGCTTATAATCACTGAGCCACTTCTCCAGTCCCCATATATACTATACTATATTAAAATAGGACTTATCATGTTCTTGTTTGTTTCAATGTGGTGATAGGTTGAACCCAGGACCTTGGACATCCTTGGAAGAAACTCTGCCATTGAGCTCCATCTTAGCTCTTCTTGTTCTTAGTCATTTCACAAGTTGTAGACCTCTTCATTAAAAGGGAAAGTTGCAGCTCATTTTCTATTCCCAAGTGTGATAAAACACTTTTCTTCAAACTAATCTTTGTGGAAATTTATTCATCTTACAATAAACCTTTTCATTAGATAGCATTTTTCATGTTGAAAGAAACAGAAACAATAGAGAGAAGCCTTTGTGCAGCTACTTAATGGAAAGTGTGGCTTCAGAATATGTCCTCTAAGAACTTAAAGCAGATGACTTTAAATGTTATCAAATACCTCATATAAATGTATAACTACAGAGTTACATGCCAGGCTTTGTTTGAATGTGATCTGTAATCTTCATTTATCATATTTTGCATAAAACTTGGGATAATTTTTCCTTGCCGATCATTGTGAGGGCTTAGTAGCTGATTTACTCTGGAAAGAAGAGTAGAGGCTGATGGTGTTCGGCATGTAGCATAGCCCTATTGATGGCACACTTGCTGTGAACTATGAGAGAGAGAGAGAGAGAGGGGGGGGGGGGGGGGGGGGGGGGGGAGGGAGGGAGAGAGAGAGAGAGAGAGGCAACGAAAATAAAAGAGAGAATGCAAAATTATTTCAGATGATAGTAGATAATAAAACTTTCCCATTTATACTATTTAGAATCTCAATTTTTTAATCTCTTCAAAAATCATTTCAAGGTGATTGTTTAAAAGGTAGATTCCAAGATTTATTTCCCAAAATGCTGGTGCAGCTGCTCTAGATTACATTGGAAGTTTTTTTCTTTTGTTTTAAATACTTTCTAGATTATTCTGAGGTTGTTGGAATACTTTGAAAAACTTCTAGATTTAACAAATCAGGGTACTTGAAATAATTTGCTATGCATTCTGACAATTGAGTATATGCAAGGCGTATTTATAGAATGCCTTTGTACTGTGTACCACATCTAGCTCCCTGTGGCTGTCAAATGCCTGATCCTTGAGGTTAAGATAATGATTTTTAAAAAGTATTCTTTCTTTGTACAAAATTAATATATACTGCTTGTCATATTGTAAAAGGAGAAAGATAAAAATCACCAACAGTACAATGTGCAATAACCACTTTTAGTTATTTTACTCATTTCAATCTTTCCTCTCTATATGCTTTTAAGAAAATAGATACTGGAGGCTGGGGGGATGGCTCACTTATTAAAATGTTTGTTGCATAAGCATGAGGACCTGAATTCACTCCCCAGCACCCATACAAAGATAGGCACAGCAGCTTACATCTGTAAGGTCAGCAGAGACAGGAGGATTCCTGGGACTTGCTGGCAGCCAGTCTAGCCAAATCAGTGAGAGAGACTGTCTCAAAAACTAAGGTTGGGACCAGAGAGATGGCTCCGTGGTTAATATCACTGGCTGCTCTTGCAGAGGACCAGGGTTCCATTACCAGCACCTACATGGTGGCTAACAACTGCATTAGCCACTGTTAATCCTCCCTGGGCATTGTACCACATGTAGGCAAAACACTTATACACAGAAGATAAAAATATATAAAAGATTTAAAAAGGGGCAAAAAAACTTAAGGTAGAGCGTGAGGAAGACACCAGATGTTGGCCTTTGCATCCATGCACTCATGTGTACCTGAACACATGTGTGCATACACATATGTACACACACAAAACGAAAAATGGATAACCTTATAAGCAGATGTTTATATTTCTTACTTAATATGATGTGAGTAGCATTTTTTAGTCCTATCTAAATAGGTTAATATAGTACATTAATATGGGATTTAAAAGACTGAAAAATACTACTTCATGCATAAACTTAGTATTAACATTTCTAATTATTACTGATATAGTGTGGTGTTCTAGTTTCACTTCTGTTAACTGTGGTAAAACACTGACCAAAGAGCAACGCTGGCTGCTCCTTCAGGGAACCTGGGATCGGCTCCCAGCATCCAAATGGCAGCTCACAACCTTTTGTAATTCCAGTTCCAAGGGCTCTCAAACCCTCATCTGGCCTCTGTGGGTATTGCATGCAAGGATGCACTTAAATGCATGCAGGCTGAACACTTAGCTCATAAAATAAAAAATAAAATAAAATCCATCATTGAGGAGAAGTCAAGGCAGAAACTCAAGTAGGTAATCATATCATATCCAGAGTCAGGGGCAGAGAAACCAGTGCAGGCATGGTCTCAGCTCCTTTCTTCAGTTATGTAGGCCAGGGCCCAGCCAAGGGGATGGTGCTGCCCACAGTTGGCTAGGTCAACAGTTGGCTAGCTGTCTAGACAATCCCGCATAGACATGCTTCAAGTCCACCTTGATCTAAGGCAGTCCTTCATTCAGGCTCTCAGGTGATTCTAGGTTGGGGCAAGTTGACATCTAAAAAATGGTGAAAATTCTTATTCAGAAGTTTTTGTCTCCATCTCTGATTATTTCTATAAAGCAGATTCATAGAAATTGAATTACTAAAGTGAAATCTGTGAGAAGTTTTGGAAGTCTTTGATGCACACTGTCATGTAATCAGTCTTCATCTTCATCCTGAGCCACTTTGCCTCACACTTCTACTTTCCTAACTGCATTTTCTTCCAGTGTTCTGGAGTACTCCCTCTTTTTTTTCTTTAAGGATTATTTTTATTTCTTTAAAAATTATGTGTGTGGATATGTATCAGTGTGTGTGTATCTGCACATGAGTGCAGGTGCCGGAAGAGTCCAGAAGGAGTTGAGTTCCTTGGAGCTGAAGTTATAGGTAGTGGTGAGCTGTTTGACATGGGCACTGGGAACTGCACTTGGGTCCTCTGCAAGAGCAGTATGCACTCTTAACCACTGAGACATCTCTCCAGCCCAAATACTGCCTATTTTAAGTAATCTAAGCATCCTAAAGTGTTTCGGTTCAAAGCCAATTTTGTTAGTCATTGTAGAATTTGAATCTTCTTAAGAAGTTATTGTAAATCTTGGCATCATTTATGAAATGCTTTCATTAGAAAATGCTCTTGTGATTCAACTCTGGGCTATAGGAATAAGTTTTGCAAAAATGTAATGGGTCTGAGAACTTCACATACCTCTTTTGTTACCTTTGTCAACCACTTCATGCTGGTAGCCAGCCACTGTTGATGGGGGATGATAGGGTGACTTTTGAAGGGTAGGGAGTGGATGGAAGACTTGTGTGGATTTACACCTGAGTAGAAACTAAATCTATGATACGTGTCTTGGCTAGTTTCTTTAATAATCTTTTAATTTACCTTATCTGCTCAGGAGTTACTGTGGATTTCTTTCCTTGTTTGCCTATGTCCCATTTCTTACTACTTGTGCCCTGTAGAAGAGAACATGTTTTCTCACATTTTTCTTACCAGCTTACACTACAAATATTAACTCACAATTATTTCCGATACATAGCCCACATGGTAAGTTCATGTTTAGTTTTTTGAGTTCTCCAACTGCTTTCCATAGGGGGTTGCATGAGTTTGCAGTCCCACCAACAGTGAACAAGTGTTCCCTCCTCGCCAGTATTTGATATCATTTGTTCTCTTGATCTTAGCCAGTCTGACTGGGATAAGGTGGAATCTTAAGGTGGTTTTAATTTGCATTTCCCTAATTTCTAAGTATGTTGAACTCTAAGATGTTTCATAGCCTTCTTTATTTATTCTTCAAAGAACAATGTTCAGGTCTTTAGCCCATTTTTTAATAAGGTCATTTGTTTTCATTATTATTATTATTATTGAGTTCTTTATATATTCTGGATGTTAAACCTCTTACAGAAGTGTCACTGGTCAAGGATTTTTTTTCCACTCTGTGGGTTTTCCCTTCGCTTTCTTGATTGTTTCTTTTGCTATACAGAAGCCTTTTAGTTTAATGAGGTCCCACTTGATGGTTAACCTTACTCCTGAGCAACTGGTGTCCAATTTAGAAAGTCCATTCCTACACCTATATTTTGCAGGTTACTGCCAGTGTTTTCTTCTAACAGTTTTAGAGTTTCGAGTTTCACATTGAGGTCTTTGATCCATTTGGAGTTGACTTTTGGGCAAGGTGGAAGATAAGGATCTAGTTTCATTCTACAGGTGGAGATCCAGGTTTGCCAGCACCATTTGTTGAAGATGCCGTCCTTCCTCCATTGTGTGTTCTTGGCACCTTTGTCAAATATCAGGTGGCTGAAATTATGTGTACTCGTGTTTGGGTCTTCAGTGATGTTCCATTGATCTGTGTGCCTATTTTTGTGCGCTTTTTATGACTATAGCTCTGTAGTATAGTTTGAGATCTGGTATAGTAATCCCTCCAACGCTGCTCTTTGTTCTCAGGGTTGCTTTGGTTGTTCAGGATCTTTTGTGCTTCCATGTGAATTTTAGGATTTTTTTTTTCAAATTCTGTGAAGTATGTCATGGGATTTTGATTGGGATTGCATTGAATCTGTATATTACTTTTGGTAAGATGGTCATTTTCATAATATTAATTCTTCCGATCAATGAGCATGGGAGGTCCTCCCATCTTCTGGTGTCTTCCTTAATCTCTTCCTTTAATTATTTAAAATTTTCATTGTAGAGATCTTTGATGTCTTTGGTCAGGTTTATTTCAAGATATTTTATTTCCTCGAGGCTATAATGAATGGGAGGGTTTCCCTGTGTTCTTTCTCTGATTGCTTATATTAATAATTTTGTAACCTGCCACTTAAAAAGGGATAATTTGATATCCTTTTCCAATTAGTATTCCTTTAATTTCCTTCTCTTTTCTTATTGCTCTAGCAAGAGTTTCAAGCACTGTATTGAAAGAGTGGAGATAGTGGACATCCTTGTCTGGCTCCTGGGAATGCTTCCAGTGGATTTCTTTCCACTGCTTCCAGTTTTTTTAATGGGAATGCTTCCAGTTTTTTTCCATTTACAATAATGTTGGCTGTGAGTTTGTTGTACATAGCTTTAATTATGTTGATGTATGTTCCCGCCCATTCAATTCCCTTTATGACTTTTATCATGAATGCATGTTGAATTTTGTCAAAGGCCTTTTCTACATCTGTTGAGGTCACGATGTGGTTTTTGTCTGAGTCCATTTATATGATTTATGACGTTTATTGATTTGTGTATATTGAACCATCCCTGCATCTCTGGAATAAAGCCAACTTGATAATGGTGGATGATCTTTTTGATGTGCATCTGTGTGCGGTTTGTGAGTATTTGTTGAGAATTTTTGCATCTATGTTCATTAAGGATATGAACCTATAGCTTTTTGGGGGTTTTTTTTGTTTTTGTTTTTTTGGTGTTGTCTTTATCTGGTTTTGGTATTAGCATGATACTGGCTTCATAGAAAGAGTCGAGGAGTTCTCTCTGCTTCTATCTTTTTGAATCGGTTAAGTAGCATTGGCTGTAGATCTTTAAACTACTGCAAATCCATCTGGGCCTGGGCTTTTTTTAGTCCAGAGGTTTTGTATTACTGTTTCAATGTCCTTATGTATTATGGTTCTGTTTAAACTGTTGACGTCTTCTTAGTTTAGCTTTGGTGGTTCCATGATTTTAGATATCCATCCATTTCTTTTAGGTTTTCAAACTTAATAGAGCATAGGTATTTAAAGTATTCCCTTATAATGTTCTGGATCATTTTGGTGTCTGTTGTGATGTTTCCCCTTTCGTCTCTGATTTTGTTGATTTGAATTTGCTTTCTTTCTTTCTTTTGGTTACCTGGGCTAAGGGTCTGTCTATCTTGTTTAGCTTTTCAGAGAGCCAACTCTTAGATTGATTGATTCTTTGTATTATTTTCTTTGTTTCTGTTTCATTAATTTCTGCTCTGATTTTTGTTATTTCTTCTCATCTGATGGGTCTAGGTTTCATTTGTTCTTGCCTTTCCAGAGTCTTGAGTTGCGATGTTAAGTCATTTATGTGTGCTGTTTCTGATTTTTTTTTTAATGTAGGCACTTAGAGCTATAAATTTCCCTCAGGCCTGCTTTTAAAGTGTGTCAGAGGTTTTGTTATATTGTCATTTTCCTTTAATTCCATGAATACTTTCATTTCTTTCTTAATTTCTCCTTTGACCTACTCATCATTCAGAAGCCTGTTGTTTAATCTCCTTGAATTCCTGTAAGTTACCTGAGCTGCTTCTGGTGTTGATTTAAGCTTTATTACGTTGTGGTCTAATAGAATACATGGAATTATTTCAACTTTTTGTTATTTGTTGAGGTTTGTTTTGTGCCCCAGTATGTGGTCAATTTTTGAGAAAGTTCCATGGGGTACTGAATAGAAAGTGTATTCTTTGGTGCTTGGGTGGAATATTTGGTAGATGTCTGTTAGGTCCATTTGATGTATGGTATCATTTAATTCAGATGTCTCTCTGTTTATTCTTCGTCCAGTTGACCTGTCTAATGGAGACAGTGGGATATTGAACCCCCCTACTATTACTGAGTTAATCTGTGTCTTAAAGTCCTGTAGTGTTGTTTTTATGAATTTGGGTATACCAGAGTTTGGTGCATGTATGTTAAGGATTGTAATATCTTCTTGGTTAATTGTTCCTTTGATCAGAATGAAGTAACCCTCTTTATATCTTCTGATTTTTCCGGATATTAGAATTCCAGATAGAAGCAACCCCTGCTTGCTTCTTAGTGCTATTTGCTTGGAATATTCTTTTTCTTCTTTTCACCTTAAGGTAGTACCTGTCCTTGAAGGTGAGATAGGCTTCTTGCAGAGAACAAAAGGATGGATTTTGTTTCTTAACCTATTCAATTAGCCTGTTTCTTTTGACTGGGGAGTTCAGGCCATTGATATTTAAAGTTATTGTTGAAAGATGAGGCTTGGTTGCCATCATTTTGATACTATTTTCATTCTTGGTCTAATTTTGTTTTTCCACAATTATACTTTAATTTAGTTTCTTTCTATTGCCCCTGGAATATAGTTGTTCCTTTCTCCATTCTTTGTATTGCTTCAAGTATTCTTTGAAGGGCTGGTTTTGTGGACAGGTATCTTTCAGCCTATTTGTCATGGAAGATTTTTTTCTTTCCCTTCAACTATAATAGAAGTGTTTGCTGGGTGAAGTATTCCGGGTTGCATCTATGGTCACTTAGAACTGGTCCAGGCTCTTCTGGCTTTCATAGTTTGCATTGATAAGTCAGCTGTAATTCTGACGGGCTTTTCTTTATATGTGAGTTGTTGTTTATCTTTTGCAGCTTTCATGTTCTCTGTTCTGTACATTTAATGTTTTTACTGTGATAATACGGTAAGGAGTTTCTTTTCTGGTCCTGTCTATTTGGTGTTTCATGTGCTTCTTGTTCTTGTATGGGGATTTCTTTCCTTAGTTTTAAGAGATTCTCTTCTACAATCCTGTTTAAGATCTGGTCAGTACTGTTAACCTGAAATTCTCCTTCCTTTGTACCTATGATGCATCGATTTCTGGTTTTTTCATGGTGTCCCACATTTCTTGCATATTCCATTCCTGTGTTTTTAAAATTTTCACAATCTTTGCTTGAGTGGTCCAGTTCTTCAGCTTTATTCTCCAGTGTGGATAGTCTTTTCCATTTTATTCATTCTCTCAGTGAGGCTTTGTCCTGTTTTGTTTTGTTTTGTTTTCCAAATAGGCTTACTGAGTTTTTCACTTCTTCATTTCAGCCCGTTTTCTTTAATATTTCTATCTCTCTTGTGAATTCAGTCAGGAGATTATCCCTGTCTTCTTTTAGTTCTTTGTTTTGTTTGTGTGTTCTTTAAATTCGTTGGATTCTTTGATCATGTTTATGATTGTTCTTTTTTTTTTTTTTTTTTTTTTTTTGGTTTTTTTGGGACAGGGTCTCCCTGAAGCCCCACCTGGCCTGGAACTCACTTTGTAGACCAGGCTGGCCTTGAAACCACAGAGATCCACTTGCCTTTGCCTCAGGTGTGTGCCACCATGCTGGGCATGATTGTTCTTTTAAATTCTGTGTCCTGGGTTATCCCTAGGGGGTTCTTGTGGAACTCTGCTATAGGGCCGGTGGAATTTGGTGGGAACATACTCTTGGTTTTCCATATTATTAATATTCTGTTGTGATTTTGGCATGTGGATTTCTTTTGTTGTTTGTGATTCTGGTATAAAACCCAAGCCTTCCTTTGTTGCGTTGAAGTTGCTTCTGTTTGTATTATTGGTGTGCCTTGGTTGTTTTCTTATTGGGTACGTAAAGCTGGTTGGTCTAGGTTTCAGGTTCTCTAAGATTTTATATTGGCGGGAACTGATGGCTTCAGATCAGCTACTCAGGAGCCCCCACAGAGGCCCAAGCTAGGCTCTAGTCAGGTACATTCAGGCTTCCTTTTAATGTTTGGACCCCTCCTAGCAAGCACTCACAGCCCAATTTAGGAAGTTTGCTGAGGGAGGGCCTGATTTAGGCACTCTCAGGCAGTCTGGTAAGGTCTCAGCCCTCAGCCCCTACTCTAGGGCAGGAAGGTCTAGCCCTGGAGAAATGGGAGGGGCCTCACATGGTCCCAGTGCAGGGTGCTTTTTGGGATAGCGCACCTCCTTGGAGGCTGGATCCAGGCACTCTCAGGCAGTCTGCTAAGGTCCCTGCCTATGTTAGTTATATATGGTAAAGTGAATATGCTCAGACATTTCCATCTTAATCCATGACTTTCAGTCAGGGAAGATTATTTCCACTCCAATAAGACATTTTATAGTAAATGTATTACTCTTGACATTTTATTAAATACCATGTACTATCCATTTGTGTCTCTGGGGATGTCAGTAACAAGGTGTCCTGAGTTTTTCTGGGAAACAAAGTTTACCTATTGTACTTACTGAAGAAACCTCTCTTAGGTGGTATTGAAAGAAATAGAAATAATTTCCAACTAAGTCATCTTTACCTCTGAATCTGTTATGTATTAAATTCATATTTTTATTATATAATCTTTTAACCTAAATGCTAATTTGTATGTATTTGTATTTTCTCTTTGAAGGATACGTGGGATTAGTAAACCAGGCAATGACTTGCTATTTGAACAGTCTTTTACAAACACTTTTTATGACTCCTGAATTTAGGAATGCACTATATAAGTGAGTATTTAAAAATATTCTATAAAGTTAAGAATATATGTATATAGTTTTTAAGTAATAAAATTTAATTTTACTTCTTAGGGGTATTTTTTCACTTTATAAGATTGGACTTTCTTTAAATTTTTTTAAATTATTATTTTATGTGTATGAATGTATTGCCTGCATGTATGTAAGTGCACCTGTGTCATGCAGTGCCCACCAAGGTCAGAAGAGGGTGTCAAATCCCCTGGAACTGGAGTTAGGATAGTGGTTAGTTGTCATGTGGGTGCTGGGATTCAAACCTGGGTCCTCTGCAGGAGCAGCCAGTGTTCTTAACTGCTGAACCATCTCTCCAGCCCAAGATTGGATTTCTTAAATATTAAGTTTAAACAAGAATCTTCTGAAATTCTGGTGTATGAAAAATGTGTGGTGAGGGAGAATTAGAAATGCATAGAACCAAACTGATGAGATTTACTTACATGATCAATGTGAATCACCCTCATTCATAACTTTAGCACCTTTTGAGAAATAATATTGTTATCTGCTTTAGAGAGACTCCAAATACACGCTATACACTCATTTTTATACTCCCCCTTTCAAGAATTTTTTTAGACTTATAAACTATACAATTAAAATATAAGTATGTTTACATATACATATGTGTTTGTAAGATGCTACATCAGGTACTTTTAAATGTTCTATGGAGGAAGTCAGTTTTTATGAGTGTCTTACAATAATTCATTTAATGCACTTTTGCATGGTGGCATACACTTTTAGTCCCAGCACCTGGAAGACAGTGGATGGCAAATCTTGGTTGAGAGTTACTTAGTGAGTTCCAGGCTAGCTGGGGCTATAGGGAGACCCTTTTTTAGAAAACAGAACAAACAAGCAAAAAAGAATATTATAACCTTTTTTTTTGGTCTTTTTGAGACAGGATCTCCCTATAGCCCCAGCTGGCCTGGAATTCACAGAGATCAGCCTGCCTCTGCCTCCTGAGTGCTGGGATTAAAGGCATGTGCACCAGCATAACTTTTTTTTTTTTTAATTATTTATTTAATAACCACACAGTCAGAAGAAGCATTTCATTACAACAGCATTGAAATATTCAATAACAATTTCCAGAGCTAAGATGTATCTCCTTCAAAATTGGCTGTAAATGTTTAAGGTTTACAGTTGAATTAATACAGTTATACAATATTTTACTCGTTATAAACTCTATAAGGCATAAAATTAAATGAGGTTTTAAACTTTAAAAAAGATCTCCACTTCGTTGTCAAAACACAGTTTCATACAGAAAAATTAATTCCAAGGCTATTGACATTGAGACGTTTTCACATGCATTTCTAATATCTATATACATGACTATTACTGGTCACAGTCGCCCACCTTCTGAGCTCCTCAGCATCTGAGCATGAATACAAACTCGTCAGGTAGGCAGCCTTCTTCCCCCGTTTTTCACATCCACCAATTATTAAGGAGCAAATTTTTATGCTTTGAAGAATTATTATTTTTTTTAATCAATTAATTTATACCCACTTCCCAGATAGCACCCACCCATCTCCCTCCCCCCACTAGAGCCCTTATACTCTGATATCCTTGCTACTTAACTGTCTGCTGTGTTGTCGGCACCCCCAGCCATTCCCCACTACTTACAGAATAACTTTTACTTTTAAAATAAACTGATTTTTTTTTCTGTTCATTTTGAGTGGCCTCTTTGAAATTATATAAATATGTATTTGAATTTTTCAAATATTTAAAAAAATTTTAATTTTACTTTATATGTATGCATGTTTTGCCTATATGTACCTATGTATGTAATGCCCTCAGAGGTTGGAAGAGGGTATTAGGTCACCTGGAACTGGTACAGATAGTTGTTAGCTGCCATGTGGTGCTAGGAAGTGAACCTGGGTCCTCTGCAAGAGCAGTCAGTATTCTTAACCACTGAGCCATCTCTTCAGCCCTTTGAATTACTTTTAAACTTTTAAAATATTATTGGTTGCATTGCTTAAAATATCACCAGTACATTCACTTGTAAGCTTGTTCTTTGAATTTGCTTGCAGAGGCTGACACATTTTCATTCAGTGTTTTTTACTAGTAGTCTTTATATTCTAGACACTTGGTAGATAAAGAGGGAGTAGAAATAAGATCTTTGTTTTCAAGTAATTTGTAAATCTCTCTAGAATAACCATCTGTGTATTGTGAAATAATTATGTAAGTAACATTTAGTGTCAGCTAAATGCCACAAGAGCTGAGAGAGGAAGGAGATTAGTGAAATGTGGAGAAACGGCTTAGTGAAGCAGGCAGAGCTTGAAATAAGTCATGAAGTTGGTAGGTATGCTTTGGCCTGATTGACAAGAAAGAGGGCTTGTAGAGAGGGGAACTTTGAAAAGTCATAGTGAGGTGGTGAGCTCTGCCTAATGTGTGAGGACTATTGAGGGCACCATTATGTAGACTCACTTACTTCTTACAGAAACTGTGAATTATGTGCTGCTATTGCCCCAGTTTTATAAAAGTAGTAACTCAAGACACAGAAAGGTTAAACAGTTGCCTGAAGCCATACTGCTTGAAGTGGCACCCAGTAGATGCCAGGATCCATGGACCTGTTCTTCCTGTACCATAGCTAAAGCCAGTACTGAGTGGGTGGGTTGCAGAGGCCTTCAAGAGATAAGCATAGCCATTTTTCAGGGTACTGGAAGAGGAGGTTAAGAGTTGGTGAAGAGCGTGTTGGGGAGAGGACTTAGTGGTTAAGAGCACTGGCCCCTCTTGCCGAGGATCTGGGTTCAGTTCCTAGCACCTACATGGTGGCTAGCTCCTGTTCCAGGGGATCTGACACTCTCTTCTGTCCTCCATGGGCATTGCACGACACGGGTGCACTTACCTACACACAGGCAATACATGCATACACATAAAATTTAAAATAATAATAATAAAATAATATAAATTAATTTAAAAATATCCTTACAAAGAGAGAGAGAGAGAGAGAGAGAGAGAGAGAGACTGAGACTCTGGTAGGAAGACCTAAGTAGTCAAGGATGGTGTGCCTGTGCCTGTTAAGCAAATATTGCCTAGGGAGGGGGCAGTCCCTGTAGCTTGTTTAACCATGGATTTCAGTGCTCTGAAAGTTGCCCTCAAGTTTACAGCATTTTGTCGCACTGTGGAGAAGAGAACTTACCAAAACTGTTTTAAAATATTTTATTTATTTTTATTTTAAGTGTATGAGTGTATTGCCTTCATGTATTTGAGTACATCCGTGTCTGCAATGCCTGAGGAGGTCAGGAGAGAGTGTCATAGCCCCTGAAAGTGGAGTTATGGATGGTTGTTAGCTGCCATGTGGGTGCTGGGAATTGAACTTGGGTCCTCTGCAAGAGCAGCCAGTGCTCTTAACCACTGAGCCATCTCCAGCCCCCAACCCAGACTGTTTTAGACACCACACACCAAGCATTCTATTAGGCAGAATTCACAGTGTTAATAAGACAGAGTCCCTTCTTTAGGGCTCCCATAGGGAATCCTATATAAATATAAATACACAGTTAAGGATGCCATGATGATAACGAAGCAAGGTGGAGGCAGTAACTCTGTTACGAGGTAGAGGCAAGCTGTATCACAGCTTAGATGGTCAGGAAGGGAAGTAACCTTTAGGTTAGTCTTTGCAGGAGCTAGCCCAGAACCATTGAAGGCATAAGAGCTCTAAGTGCAAAAGCCTTTGGAGGAACTAGTAAAATCCATTGTGATTGGAGTTTAGTGAATGGGGATGAGCATAAAACATAAGTTCAAAGAGGAGGACCAGATCCTTTGAGATTGAGAAAATAGATGGACGTTTATAGCCCAAACCTGAGAGCACTGATGTAGACCTGGGGACTTGTAATATAGACCTGGGAACTGCACTGGATTATACAGGGTAACACCAGCATGAAGGGACAGAGCTTTATCTTCTTCCCTTGTATAGAGATCCCTGTAGACCCTTCTACTTTGATTTGGGGGATTGTGACATATTAAATACATTGCTTTGAGAAAGCTTACATAGTGCAGTTTGGAAGATAGATATCTTTGGTGGAGTCGATCATTAAACCAGGCACTGATGCATGAGGGCTAGAATGATGATGGTGGAAGGTTACGGAATTTCAGAGTGAAAACTGAGAATGTGCAATGGCAGCTTCTGTTCTGTAATAAAAGAAATGGAAGAAGTGAATGTGTCAGCACAGTTTCTAACTTTAGGTAACTGGTGAATTGCAAGTATTGACAAGACTTAACAACAACAACTTAAGGTTGTGATATAATCTGAGCTCCTGTAATGTCAGTTCCAAGTACTTTCACGAGGGTAACCGGAACAGGAGAGCTGGGGACTAAGTAGAGTAGGGGAGGGTTAAAGCAGATGTGATGTCAGAGGGGAAGAGAAGAAAGAGGGAATCGCCTGTCTGTGTGTGATATGCCAATGGGTAAAAGAGGTGTAGGATCACAGAATTAGGACTTTTTCATCCTAAAGTAAGAAAAATACTGAACACTAACAGGGGTGTACTCAAAACTAACATTTGTAAACTGTAACAGAGGTAGATGGTCATGCTTCCTTTTGAAACTAAAAAAGTGAGGAAGTCAAGAGGAATTATGTAATCTTATATGCCAGTTTCAGATATAAGATGCCATTAATATTATTTTCACTGTTGTGGGCTTGGTGCTTTGTTAAATGTGGAATCATCTTGAGAACTTTTGTGATCATATTAACCACTTTAATTACTCAGATTTCTCTGCCATGCAATCTAAAGTTCCTTAATTGAGAGATCACTTGTTGAGACAGTCCCTGTAGCTAGAGCTAGATCATTTATAAACTTATGAGGATTACTTAATTACCTGGATTGTCTTGATTACTTATAATACTTTTTAAAAAATGTGTTATTATTGAAAACTTGAAACATTAAAAAATAAAGTAGTATCATGAATTCATCTGTTGTCATTGCCTAGCCTTGAAGAATGCCAATTGGTGATACAGCCATTTTATCTATAACCTTCCATCCTGAGGACTTGGCAGGCACAGCCCCATCCTGTCACCTGTTAATTCTTAGGAGGGCCACATCATTTTAAAAACATTTTTTTCTAGCCAGGATCCAAGCAGAGCCGTGTACTGCAGTTGGTCATTCTGCTCCTTAGTCTGCTCTGCTTTTCATTCTTTTACTCTTTGTAATTTATTCCCTGAAAGTGTAAAAATTGAAAACTGGTGGTGTCTTTTCCAGTTTGAGTTTTAATGTTTGAATGCTTTAGTGTTGCTGAATATTGTTCTGGGTTTTGTGAACTAATAATTAAGATGAGTTTTAGCCATATTCAGATTTGAAACTTACTTTTAAGTGAGCTTTGCCTTCTGTGCTTGGTAACTGGTGCCACCTTGTGCTGGTTTGTTTATACCTTCAGTTCTCCTAAATATAAATTAGAGAAAGATTGTTTCATTAGCTATTCCTAAGTTTGGTTAATATGCAAACTCGGTATAGCTCCTAGAATTAAGATTTTGATATTAAGGATGTCTTAAAGAATGAAATCATTTTATATATAGTTTGCTTATATTTCATCTTTACAGGTGGGAATTTGAACAATCTGAAGAAGATCCAGTGACAAGTATCCCATATCAACTTCAAAGACTTTTTGTTTTGTTGCAAACCAGCAAAAAGAGAGCAATTGAGACCACAGATGTTACAAGGAGCTTTGGCTGGGATAGTAGCGAGGGTACCATGTCTTTTCATAATAATGTACTTCTAATATTCAAAAGATGTCTGGAAGACAGTTACATTACAAATATGTGACACATAATAACAACTTAATTATCTTTACTTGAAACATACTTCTTTTTGCTTGGATTTTAATATAATTTCATTTTAAATATTTGTTGTTGTTGTTGTTTTGAGTCAAGGTCTCTCTGTAGCCCCAGCTGGCCTGGAAGTTCCTATGTAAACCAGGCTTGCCTCATTCTCACAGAGATCCACCTGCTTCTGCCTCCTGAGTGCTGGTATTAAAGGTGTGCACCACCACACTGAGCTCTGGAGAGAGACATTTTGACCAGTTAAGGTTTTCTTGTACAATAAGTTTTGTTAGACTATTTTCTTTTATTCTGCTTTATTATTGTATTTTATGTGTTCCAGTGTTTTGCCTCATGTATGTAAACTCACCCATTTGGACAATGCCCACAGAAGCCAGACGTGGGTGTCAGATCTTCTGGAACTGAAGTACGGATAGTTGTTAGCTGCTATGTAGATGCTGGGAATTGAACCCAGATCTTCTGTAAGAGCATCCAGTGCTCTTAACCACTGAGCCATCTCTTCAGCCCCTGTTTATACCCTGTTTAACAAATACTCTAGCACCTAAAAGTTAATGCTGTATATAAGTACTAATTTGATAATCTTCCTGGGGATTGTCGTCTCATGATGGTAATTGTATTTTTGTGTTCTTAAAAAGCATACAGTTATGGGGGCTGGAGAGATGGCTCAGTGTTAAGAACACTGGCTGTTCTTGCAGAAGACCCAGGTTTGAATCCCAGCACCCACATGGCAGCTAACACTCCAGTCCCAGGGGATCCAACAGCCTCTTCTGACCTCCACGGGCATTGCACAACACGGGTGCCCTTACCTACATGCACGCAATACATGCATGTTGAAAATTCTATTGATACAATAGCATAATGTTTCATAATGCTGTTCATTACTATTTTTAATTAAATTTTATTTTAAAATAGCTTGGCAACAGCATGATGTACAAGAACTGTGCCGAGTCATGTTTGACGCTCTGGAACAGAAATGGAAGCAAACAGAACAGGTAACTCCATCTCGAGTTCAGGGACTTTTCTAAGAAGTCGTTCATTAACTTGTAATGACTTTTATTCTGTTGGAATGTTTTAAAACTTGGGCATCAGTTTCACAGCTAAAGCATTGCATCTGGAAGTGCAATTACTAACTAGCCATTAACTGAGTCCTAAGCATCCTCAATTAAGGTACCCCAGACCTCAAATTCAAAATAAAGGAATTGGTCTGTATAATTAAAAAGGTCTTTTTCCTCTCAAAAGGTGTGAATTATATAGAGAGATATATAGATAAATATAGTTTTTTATATTTATAGTTTAGGGGGGTGAGCAATATTTTCATTTTTTAAAGTAAATTATAATCTGTAACACATTATAAAGTATATTCATTGAGCTCTATCTTCATTTTATCCAACCAAGTATGGTCATGTGCTTTTGACATTTAAGGTCCTTATTTATCTGCCCTGTTCTTAGTGGCTCGGCTCTGTGGGAGTCAGTGTGGAGGAGGGCTGGTAACGGGAATAGTGATTAGTAACTCAGGAAGAGCATAGACGGCAGTGTGAGGGTCTGGTTTCTGACTGGAATGATGTGATGGCATAGCTGAGAATCTTCCAGGCAGTAGCTTGTAATGCATTTATAAGTTATGAAATCAGTTTTAGGGAGTCTACACCTGAACTTAAAAAAAAAAAACTGAATAGAAAAATAGAAGTATGTCACATAAATATGGATAAGTATTGTCTCACACTTACATGTGCTGGGTTGTGATAGAAATTGTCTTTTGAGTGTGTATATCAGATTTTTATAAACACTGGTTTGAACCCTTTTGAAAAGCCCTAGATACAATCATAGACATAATCATATGACTGGGGCAGGATCATAGTAAAATAGATAGCATTGGTGTATCCAACTTGAAGGCATGTGGGTCCTGTGCACTTTTAAAGGTGTTAACTTATGAAGGAAATAAACTATACTGTTTTCTCTCTGGCCTATTGTGCTTGAGAGATAATGAAAACAATTTTAAGTTCTTTTAGTGATTTAGCTTTCTGCTTGATCCTGTGGGACTTTTGGTGATTTTATATAGATGGTATTAGGGGCTGTTTCTTCTTCATAGGTCCGAAGTTACTCTTCCTCCTTGTTTCCATCCCTCTCTGAGTCAACACTTCCATTAAGATCAGCTGGGGCATTCTACTGAGTTCCTAAAAATTTGGTACAAGAATCTTGAGGCAAGACATTCATGTGAAGGGTCCTTACTTAGGGAATTACCTGTCTACTTTGAGCCAGAAGAGCCCCAGTGGCTGTTTGAGAAATAGGTGAGAGATGCATTCTTTTAGGTGAGGATATTTTGAGGGAGATTAATTTTTAAGATATTTGAAATCTCTTATGTTAAAGAATTTTTCTTTAAATTGTTTTCTACTTGTTACTGAAATTGAAAATTTTTGTTTGCATCTTAAGCTAGCACATAAGGATTTTATATCTCAGAATATGTTACTGTGAGAGTGGTATTGTGCGTATATATGTAAAGCTATCAAAAGCACAAATTTAGCTCTGTAATGTCATGCCTAAAGTGATAGATTAGGATATATACAGCCTAATGAAAAGAGAATCTAAGACTTAGTAATATAAGTTGGTAACTGATTTTATCAAAACCTATTTAATAGCTGAGATGTTAGTGAATATTGAAATAGTTGATTTTTACACATTGGTTCTTTTTAAAAAAAAGATTTATTTTTTTGTGATGAATGTTTTTTTCTGCATGCATGTATGTATGTATATCATGTGTGTGCAGTACCTGTGGAGGGAGGCCAGAAGAAGGTGTTGTATCCCCTGGAACTGGAATTATAGGCCATTTTGAGCTGCCTGATGTGGGTGCTGGGAATCGAACCTGAGTCCTCTGTAAGAGCAACAAGTGCTCTTAATTGCTGAGCCATCTCTCCAGCCCCTACATTGGTACTTAAATATGATAATTTAATTTTTTCAGGTGATTTTTCTAAGACTTTAATAATAAAACTCAGTATCATTTTGTGATTCTTCTAAAATCATGAATTGTATTTATGTGTATCTTAAAAATTACTTGTAAAAAACATTGTAAAAACTTCAGTGTTCTTATTTACAGGCTGATCTCATAAATGAGCTGTATCAAGGCAAGCTGAAGGACTACGTGAGGTGTCTGGAATGTGGTTATGAAGGCTGGAGGATCGATACATACCTGGACATCCCATTGGTCATTCGACCATATGGGTCTAGCCAAGCATTCGCTAGTGTGGTGTGTACCTTTCAGTTGACTTCTTGTGTTTGCTTTCAGAGAGTACAAAATAGCACAGTGATACTTTGTTTATATTTATATTTAGCTCACAAACTAAATATCAACCTAGACACTCCTTGGGTTGTTAGCCATTGTTAAATTTAACCTAACAAAATCCAAAAGATTTTTGACCCTTCAGTGTGTCCTAATAGGGCAAGTGTAAGAGGGGAAATGAATGCCAGTATACTCCCTGATAGGTGATAGAATAATTTCACCTAACAATCTGTTTTATCAATGGTACTTTACCCTTTTTGGTTTTTGCATTGAAAAGTAATTGTTCTATATACTTTTTAAATTGAGAAAATAACCTCTTTGTTTTATAGGGTTAAAAAGGGAAGCAGGGCCTGGAGAGATGGCCTACCAGTTAAGAGCACTGGCTGCTCTTACAGAGGACCTGGGTTTGAGTCCCAGCACCCATATAGTTAGTGGCTTATAACCATCCATAACTCCAGTTCCAGGGTATCTGACTCCCTCTTCTGACTTCTGCAGGCATCGCATGACATGGGTCCATTTACAAATATGCAGGCAATACACTTATACACATAAAATAAAAATAATTAAAATATTTTAAAAAGTAAATTTTTAATTTAAAAGGGGAACATCCTTGTTCTAAATATTTAATTTAAAAAGTATATTCATGTGAGGGTTGGTTGACACACTGTAATCTCAGGACTCACAAGGCTGAGGCAGGATGATCATGAGTTTTCAACAGCCTGTGCAGTGTAATTGGTAAGATCCTCCATATCTCAAAAACAAAAAAGTAGGGGCTAGAGAGATGACTCAGTGGTTAAGAGCACTGGTTGCTCTTGCAGAGGACCTGAGTTTGATTCCCACTACCACATGGTGACTGACAACTGTCTGTAACTCCAATTCTGAGGGAATCTGACACCCTCTTCTGACTTCTGTGGACACTGCATGATACTTATGCACTTGCATACACACAGGCAATGCACTCATGTACATAAAATAAAAAATACATATATTTAAAAAACAAAGCAGAAACATTGGATGAGCACAGGTAGTTTGAAAATTAAAAATATAATCACCTCAAGTGTTCATATACTAAATAGTTAACTTGGGAATTGTTTTAAGAACTTCTCATGTCTTCTCTTGGCATCCATTTTTTAAATTTTTCATTATTATTCTACAAGTAGGAGTGTTTCGCATGTGTGTATATAAGTGTACCACATGTTTGCAGTGCCCGCAAAGGTCAGAAAGAGGGTGGTCAAATACCCTGGACCAGGAGTTATGTGTGGTTGTTAGCTGCCATATGGGTGCTGGGAGCAGAACTCTGGTTCTCTGCAAAAGCCCCCAGTGCTCTTAACTGCTAAGCTACCTCTCCAGCCCCAGCCATCGTTTCTTAATTGCTACATATATTTACTGTTTGTTTTAATCTATTGTCTTAGTTTGTTCTTCATTGCTGTGACAAAACATTCTGACCAGTACCAACTTGGGGAGGAAAGGGTTTATTTGTCTTACATCTCCCAGGTCACACGCAGTTCATCAGGGAGCCCAAGGTAGGAACTCAGGGCAGGAACCTGGAGGCAGGAGCTGGAGCACAGACCATGGAGGAACGCTGCTTACAGGCTTGCTCCCCTGGCCCCTGCTCAGCCTGCTTTCTTATGCAACACAGGCCCACCTGCCCAGGGGTGGCACCACCCACAGTGGGCTGGGCCCTCCCACATCACTCATCAAGAAGATGCCCCTCAGACATGGCCACAGGCCAGTCCAATGGAGGAAATTCCCCGATTGAGGCTCCCTCAACCCAGGTGTGTCAAGTTGACACTAAAGCCATCCAGCACAAGAATAAAATCATCAATGAGAAATAATTGTCTTAATAACTTTTTATATAGACTTAAGACTGTCTGGGAAGTGTAATCCCTTGAACTCTTAAAGAAGTATACTGATGACTCTTTGGTTATACTTTCCTTTTGGTATTTTAGGCCATAGAGTTGTCCCAGATAAACCAATTTATTTTTACTCATAAGGTCATTTGAGGATCTCTTCCTCATGGGTCACATGGGCTTTGGAGGAGCCCCTGGCTCCTTTCTTTTGCCAGTTCTGTCTATGTGAAGATGAGTCAAAGGCTCTACTCTACCGTGGCTGGCTTTGCTTGGAAACATGAAGGAAATTTTTCCTCTGTGTTGACCCTCCTCTTTGTAGACTGGACGCTGGTTCGAATCCATCTCGTGGGGTCTTCCTGGCCTCCTTTATCAAGAGGACAGGTGACTCACCACGGTTACAAGACATTTTGAGAGCAGCTCATAGTCCTATGGAACTAATCAACCTAGGAGGGCAAGGAGCAAAAACTGTCCTTCATGTCCCTCTGAACCAATTAGTATAGGTCTCCAAGTATGTCTGTTAAACATCCAAGGTTAGTTCCACCAATCAGGTACTTTCAATTATCATGTCCCATGTACATAAAGCTTGGGCAAAGACCAGTTGTTCTTATATAAACCTTTCCTAGACCTATATTGGGGAACCCTGCTGTTAAGGTCGACTCCTTTCTCTGCAGGGGCTTCCTGCCTGACTTATCTGGAAAGTACCTTCAAGCATGGATACTTGGCCTTATTTGGAACATGACCTTTTGCTTAGTTATCTGCAATAAAACTGCCCCCAGTTTTTTTCTATATGATAATTAGGCATTGCTCTATAGCCAGATGATAGGATCCCCCTTCCACCTGTAAATAAAGCATACTATGCACACCTATCAGCTGAAGCTTTGGCTGCTTCCTCCACACTATATTTTCCCCTGACCCCCACTGAATAAATGGAGCTGTATCACTGAATCTGCCTCCCCAGAAGGTCTTTTCTGTTGTACTCACTGGCTGTCCTGATCCCATTTGTTGCTTCTGCTCCCATTGTTTTCATGGGTCAGTGGCCAATGGCCCATGAGGGGAGGGAGAGACCCATAGCTGGTCCCTGAACGTGAGGCTCCTGGAATGCATCAAGTTTATGAGTACCCCTCTCTCCAATATGGTAGTGGCAGCTTTGCCTTGGCCATCCCACTCTTGAGGATCAGCAGTCTCTCCTCTTTCCTTCTTTTACTTTTTGTCTGAGTCTTCGAGGCTTGCAGTATAGACTAGGGCAGAATCCCCCAAGGCCTTCAAGTCCTGGGAATGTTCCCCTATGTATCGGCATTTCACCCCCTTTTCTTTTCTATCTTGAATGACACCCCCAAAAACATAGAATCCCCAACGTTCTATCATGCAGGGATTTTCACACAAGCATTGCATTCAACTTCTAAGATAACAAACTTCCTTATCTGTTTTGTTATCTCACCCTCCAGGCACTCAGGCTCAAGCTAAACATGTTAGGTGAGAATTTAAATTGACTTGCCACAGGAGAAAACAGCACTCAGGCTCAAAACTAAAACATATGTGTACTTATCACACAGAAGAAAAGTCATGGAAGGAGTTGTTGCTACTTAAAGTTATCTGTCAGAGGAGCCTTCATCTCTAAATAGAGCATCTTTATCTTGTTTGTTTTTGAGATGGGGTTTTCCTTAGCCCAAGCCAAAAATGTAACCAAAGATGACCTTGACTTCCTATTTTTGATACCATCCCTTACTGAACGTGGAATTCACTGTTTTGGTTAGGCTGTCTGGCCAGCAAGCCCTAGGAATCTTCCTTCCCCAACACTGGGATTACAAAAGACTCAACATTTGGTCTTGATTTTTTTATTTTTTAAAAATTAATTTTTATTCTATGTGTACAAGTGTTTTGACTGCATAGATATAAGTGCACCTGTGTTGTGCAATGCCTGTGTAGGCCAGAGCAGGGCATCGGATCCCCTGGAACTGGAGTTATGGATGGTTGCTAGCTACCATGTGGGTGCTAGGAACCAAACTTGGGTCCTCTGCAAGAGCAGCCAGTGAGCTTAGCCTCTGATCCATCTTTCCAGACCCCAACTTTTGGTCTTAATTTTAATTGAACTCTTAAAATCCCTTATTTTTGTCTTAGTAGATATTTACACAGATAACACAGACACTAAGACCACATATAGCATTGATTGTATGTTCTGTTCACTGAGCCACAGAATTAGAAATATGTATACAGAATCAAGTTTAAACATAAAGCTTTTCAGACAAGTATGAGATTCTATTCAAAAGTATTTTTCCTTTAATCTGAAATGTGCAACATTGGTAATTATATATCTTCATGCTCAAATAAACTGAGAATATTTAAGAGTAAAACATGAATGAAATTAACAGTATCAAAAATTAATAGGTATAATCCCATTTTAGGATTTTCAGCATGTTTGATGGCTGTTTTAGTGATGAACACTACAGATCCTTTAGACTGCAGGTCTTTTATCATGCTTTCCATGGAAATTCCCTGTAATGATCACAGCTGACCTCTTGCTTCTCACCTTCATCATGCTCTAGCCATCTGTGGGTTGTGGCCAGTGTGATCAAGGTGCTTCTGTTCTGCAGCTTTCAGGCTGAGTTCTGCTCAGTGCTGCTTTCTAGCAGGATTTGATAATTCTTGGGAAGACAACTTCAAGTGAATTTGAGGAACTGTGTAGCTATAATTCTCTTGGAAGATCAACGTCATATTTTAATTTACAGAACTCTCTGTAGTAGTAAAGAAATTTGCTTCAGGTGTTTTACTTAGCATTGCTTTCTCTGGGACACCTCTTAATACTGTAAGGGACTTTAGGATTCTGAGAAGCAGGTTGTGGAAGATCTACATTAGATTAAGGTGATTTTAGGATATTGCTACTTGTTAAATTAGTGCTTAGATGTAGGGAAAATACTAAAATATGTGTTATGATTTCCTGCTTTACATATTTTATTAATCCTGGAAATCTAGTGACAGATGAAGAATTGGATTAGCATACTGTAAGAAAATTTTGTTCTGAATGAATAGGTAATTAAAACATTCTGTGTGCATAGAATATAGTTATCAGTATAAAATTCACCTCTGAATTGTTTAATCAAAGTAA